>NW_003163272.1:310636-312201 GCF_000004985.1 Naegleria gruberi
GTGATTCAACTTATTGTACAGCAGGCACTCCAACTATTCTCAATCCATCTGATCCTGCAAATACAAGAATCATCAGAGTTCAACCAATTAAGGGATCTTGTAATTCTCAAAAATTCGTTTATGGTATCAAATCTGATTCTGATTCAACAACTGCCACAGCTATTGTTACAGTTTCTTATACCAAATGTACATGTTCTTTGAATATGGATATTGTATTTGTTTTGGATGGTAGTTCATCTATTGATGCAGGAAATTGGATTAACATGCAAAACTTTGCATCCAATTTAACTGTTGGATTTGGTTCAAACATTTCACCAACTGCCACCAAGATTGGTATCATTCAATTCTCTACAACAACTGTAACTCACTTGGATTTGAAAGATGGTACTTCCAAGACAGCTGTTCTTAATGCCATTTCATCAGCTGGTCAACTCAAATCCAGTACCAACTCAATTTTAGGTATTAACAATGCTGTTTCAATGGTTTTAAGTCAAGGTAGAAAGGATATCACTAGAAAACTCTTAATTCACATTACAGATGGTATGTCCAATTTACCTTGTGGTATGGGAGCTTGTCGTGCCATGTATGGTAGTGATAAGTCATTATATGGATCTGTTCCTAATTATTGTAAATCACCTCGTTTCCCAGGTACTGATGCAACAATATGCTCATGGAATGAGCCACTCAGTAGATGTAATCCTTGTTCTGATGCTACTCTTAGATCAACTGATTTGAATTCTTGGACAGTTGGAGGTGCTTCAAATCCAGAAAAATCAACTTATGGATCTATTTGGAATTGGAGACAATTAGTTGTAGGTATTGGTGATGGTTTGAGTTCAGGGTATGGACAACTTCAAATTCAAAAGATGAATTACGATCCAAACAATTTAATTGTTGTCGATTGGTCTGATTTGAGCTCTGTTTATCAAACTGTTATTGATAATAGTTGTAATCTTGTCGATTCCACTCAAACCAACGTTCTTGTTCCACTTTCAAGTTCTGGATATTCTATTCAATATCTTGGAAAGACATTGTCCAAATCAAGTTACCTTAATTATGAAGCAACCATTTCAACATTCACTTATCGTGTTAGTGTCTCTTCATCAGCACCTGCTTTACAAAGATTTACCTTAGGATTACAACCTGGTTACAATCAAGATAACTTTGTAAATTATGATCCATACTTCCCAGTTTTCATTGGTCAAGACACTACCACTAATTTGAATGGTTTCACTTTCTTATCACTTCCAAATTCATATACAATTGCAGCTGGTTCATCAGATACCTATACATTGAGTATTGCTGGTGATATTCCTGAAGGTGTTATTACTTATGGTATGTCGGGTGGTTCACAATACACACAAGGAACTGTTAAGGGACCAAGTGGAGTGATCAACTCAACCACAGTTGCTCTTCCACCAAATATTAATTACGGTGATGATTCAAGTTATAGAACTACCTATTGTTCCTCAACCAAATGTTATTTCTTTACCAAGATGAATTATGCCTATCGTATTGAAGCAATGAGTAAGATTTGTAAATATTGGTCTGCCAATGCAACACTA
>NW_003163272.1:326590-329727 GCF_000004985.1 Naegleria gruberi
ACAAATGTGGTGATCATAAAGCAGTAGAACATCAACATCATCAACATCATGGTGAACAATGTTCTCATCAACATCATCATCAACATGATAAAGTAGAATCATCATCTGCTAATCTTTCTGCTGTACAAATTAATAGCATGTCATTTGATCAAATTGCTAGTGGATGGGATTCAAATCCAAACAAGTCTCAATTCTCTCGTAATGTAGCTAATGGTATTATGGAAGTACATGAACATGCTAGAAATCAAAGTGAAAAATTATCAAATTCTAATTTACTTGTTATGGATTTTGGAGCAGGAACTGGTACTTTAACTTTAATGTTTTTGAATCATTATCTTTCACAAATTGAAAGAATTGATGCTGTTGATGTTAGTTCTGGAATGTTATCACAATTACAAGATAAAATTACCAAATTAACAAATGATAACATGTTAACATGTGGTGAAAAGATTGTTATTAATAATATTGACTTGGAATTGGCTGAACAATCTTTACATCCTATTAGTTTAAATAAGGGTAAATATAATGTTATCATGTCTGGTATGGTTTTCCACCACTTGGAAAATATTCCAGAAAAGATTAAATTAATTTCATCTTATTTGGCTCCTGGAGGTATGTTTATTTTGGATTAGAATAATCATCATTTATACTATATTTAAATAATATTAAGGTGTTTTAATTTTCACAGATATTGATAAGGATGAAGAACATTCTGATAAATTCCATTGTAAACATATGAGTGATGCAGTTCAATATAAGGGTGGATTCAGTGCTTCTGAATTAAAAGTTTGGTTAAATGATGCTGGTTTAGTTAATGAACAATTTTTCAGAAATGTTGAAAATGCAAAGAAGGGAAATGATGGAATGGAACGAAAATTCACTTTAATGACCACATTAGCTTTCAAACCAGAAATTTAATAAAACTCTTTCATATTTGGATCTAACATAAAGTTTTCAACAATTGATAAAACTGAAGATCCTTTCTCAACTCGAGGAGATTCTATTGGTTTGGCTTTTTGATATAACAATTCTTCCAATCTCTTTGATGGTACATTCCTAACTGGTGTTTTCAATTG
Organism: Naegleria gruberi; assembly: GCF_000004985.1. Classification (NCBI taxonomy): domain Eukaryota; phylum Heterolobosea; class Eutetramitea; order Acrasida; family Naegleriidae; genus Naegleria; species Naegleria gruberi. The sequence goes on from NW_003163272.1 coordinate 327,667, forward strand.
TGCTTGTTGGAATTGTTGTGAATAAGACATTGTCTGTTGTTGAGATTGTCTTATTGGATCTGATCTTGAAACTTCCATTATTGGCTTTGGCCTTTCTGGTATTCTTTCTCGTTCTTGATTAAGTTTTTCTGTTGGAATTGGTGTAATTATTGGTCTAGGTCTTTCTGGTACCTTTTCTCTTTCTGTAATTCTTTCAGGTACCTTATCTATAGGTTGAGTAGGCTTAGAAATTATATTTTGTTGAGTTGATGCTCTATTAGAATATTGTGGTACATAACCACCCATATTACTTGGATTTGTTTGATTTCTTACTATTGATTGAGGCTTAACTGGTGGTGGATTTTGAGGAGGTAAGGAAATTTCTTGTTGTTTTGGAATTGGTGTTGAAGATTGTCTTGTTAATCTTGGTGGAGGTTTGGAAACTATAAAGTTTGAAACATTATCTTGTTGAGGAGTTTCTTCATCTTCATGGACATTTGGCTTATCTTTTGGAATTGGTGGTGGTTTAGATTTTACAGGTGAATCAATTTTAGAAATATTTGATGCATCTATTATTTCAGATGAATTTAAAACTGGTTCATCTCTAATTGCTGTCTCTTCATTCTTCGATGTTACTAAAACAGGTTCAAAATTACCCTTATGTGGATTTGTTTTTTTATCCATTTGAATTTGATCTTTAATTTTAGATTCAATTCTATTCAAATTATATGGAATACTGTAATGATATTATGTAAAAATTGTAATGAAAATATTTGAACATACCCAAATTTAGGTGGAACAGAAGAATGCCTAGTATTTGATTGTTTTTTCAAAGGTGTCTTTTTTGTAGGATCTTTCTTAGATGTTACTCCTTTCTTCTTTTTTGCAGGAGATGCCATATTAGTTGACCATGCAATTGATTTTGGATTTTCTTCTTCTTGAATAATTGGTCCTTCTTCTATTGGAATTGTTAATTTTTGAGGTCTTGGTTTTGAGATTGGTACTTGCTCATTAATAATATCTGAATTTGCTCTTCCTCTAGGTGTTGTTACTTGAGAAGGTGTTTGACTATTTGAATAGGATGATGGAGGAGGTGAAATACTACTAGTAGCATTATAATTTATAATTTTGAATTGGATTTGATTGAATTGGAATTGCTGGTTGTTGGGATGGTTGCATGTAAACTTGTGATTGTTGAGGTGGAAAAGAAGATTGAGGAGGATTAATATGATGATGAATTACAGGTGAACTTAATGGATGACTTTGATAGGAAGGATAATGAACAAATGTTGGTTGGTGAGGAATAATTTGAGGTGAAAATGTTGGTGGATAGGCATGTTGAGTATTATTTGGATATGGAGGGTTGAAATAATCATGAACATTAGGTATTGCTTGTTGGTGATTTGGTGTATTGGAATAATAAGAAGGACGTTGCTGAGCATCATATTGAGGTTGTTGTCTCATTAATGTTGGTGAATCATCATATGAATTATTGGAATAAGGATTGTTATTATAATTATTTTGTTGTTGCTGTTGTTGATAAGATGATCTATTGTTATTATTATTGGATTGTTGTCCCTTATTGGGTGATGATGGTATCATATTATTAGGCTTTTCAGTCAAGTAATCACCTTCTCTATTATTATAATTTGAATACTGTTGTTGTTGATTATTGTTGTTTGATTGAAAATTAACTCCTTGTCTTTCACCTTTTCGCCATCTAGAAGAAGGCTTGAATCTACTTTCATCATTTTCATAATTATCATCATACTCCTGTTGTTGTCTATTATATCCATTATTATTATTATTATTGAATCCAGTGTTATTATTATTATTGTATGACTGTCTTTGATCATAAGGTTGTTGAGGCTGTTGCTGTTGTGGTTGAGAATTGTTTGTATTGTGGAGTGATTCTATAATATATAAATTTGAATAAGACATCATCTCCGATATTAAATTAAAACATACCAGCAATATCTCTAATAACTTCCAGTGATGAATAAGGTCCATTTCTCTTATTGACTGTCCTAATTCCAATCAAGACAAGATATGCAATAATTTGATCCAATTCTTCGGAGAAGG
>NW_003163272.1:329777-331038 GCF_000004985.1 Naegleria gruberi
GTAAATTTTTAAAACTAGTAAAACTCCAATTAATTATATTTTCAATTTGTTTGTTAATTAATTCTAATTCATTTAAATTATTAATCATATCATTATCAATTGTAATTATTAAATGATTTGGAAATTTTATTTCATTTTCATCTTTAAATTCTAAATTATTAACATTTATTGTTTTGGATTTAAATAATTTTATAATCATTAAATATATTAAATATATTAAATATAATATTAAATAAAGTGTATGTATTATATAATTAAGAATTCTTCTAAATATATTATTACTATTATTACTAATATTATTACTATTATTATCAATTTTATCATAATTCAATGATGAGCCTAATGATGATGATGATGAGGCTTTTAAAGGTGGAGAAGGAGAAAGTGATTCCGTTGTAGTAGGTGATGATGATGATAACTTTCTTGTTGTTGATAATAATTCATCTTCCTCTTGTTTTATATATTTCTTACTAGTCGTCAAGTTAGGCTGATGATGATGATGATTATTCTTGTTGGACATTTTTTTGCAAATTGAAATTTCGGAAATTTAAAACACGTAAAATTCATTGAAGGCTTGAAAATTTAAACTCTTCGACACGTGTATGAAAAACAACTAGATTGTAAAGAGATCTCTTAATATTAAATATATTTAATGGATGAGAATTTCATGATAACATTTCTAATAAAAAATTAAATATAAAAAAATGAAAGTAATGAAATATGCTTCATTGTACGTTTCTTTTTTTAAAGGCTTTTTTATTCATCATCACTTTATCATCATCAAATAATCATCATAATCAACAACAACATGAACATTATCATATATACATCATCATCATCAATATAATAATAATAATAATATAAATATAAATATAAATAATAACAAGTGGAATGATAATACCAGTTATATTAGCAATAGTAGGAGTACGTGATGATGAAAAGAAAGGATTAATGTTTCATAATGAAAGACTTGAATATGAAGAATTATTAAGAGAGAAATTTCATGTACAAAAAAATCATAGAATGTATGATCAAATTAATCCACAAATATTTAAAAATCAAAATCCAGCACTTTTACATCAAATTAGAACAAGAAGAGATTAATTATTATTATTATATTATTAAATATTATTGTAATAGTATTATTGTAATAATTAATTTAAAAGAAATTTATTCATTTAAAGTATTAATTTCAATATTCTTAATATTATTAACATTTTCAGTTTCATTTTGAATTTCTAATTTTGGAATTGTAATTAAG
>NW_003163271.1:0-3934 GCF_000004985.1 Naegleria gruberi
TGTAAACATTTTAATAATTCTAATAATTCAAATTCTAATAATTCTTCTAATAATTCTAATAATAATTCAAATAATAGAAAATTAACAGAACAAGAATTTTTAACATTAGAATTTAATAATTTCCATCAACAATATGATAAAACCATACTTTATAATACAATTAATAATGTACCTTATGATATAAATTTATATGGTAATCAACAAGTATATCAATATAAAGATAATTATAAAGAATTAATTAATAATAATGAAATATATGATATTAGATATTTATTAAGATATATAATGTATTTAATGACATGTTTTCCATTATCTAGTTTATATAAACAAAATAGTATATTTATTAGTATTGCATTTAGAGGTACATGTTCAAATGATTATTATGTTAGAATGTTAGCATATGAAATTATTGGAATGTATTATAATTTCATTGTTAATCATGTTAATAGAAATCAAGAATCTGATATTTATGAAGTTTTAGTTTTAGTATTGAGACAAGTTAAAATTTCAATGGCTGTTCCTTATTTAAAATTATCTTTACCTTGGTCAATGATGTTATCTGTTATTTGTAATTCAATTTTAAAAAGTGTTGAAGATAATTCTAATAATTCTAATAATAACAAGTATGATAACAATAAGTATGATTCAAAGTATGATTCANAGAAGAGTGAATCATTTGATAATAATAATTTAATGACCGATGAAAAGGATGAATCTAATCAATTAAATTCTAATCATCCTCACTCATCAGAAGAAGAAGAAGATTCAATAATTTACTTGTAACAGTATTAGAATCATTAAGAAATCATTCATGTTTAAATGAATTAAATTTCTTTGAAGAATATATTAGACCATTATTAACATTAAATTTATTAACATTTAATAATAGAGTAACTTTGAGAGATGTATCAAGATTCTTTGGATTTCAAAGACCATTTTTAAAATTAAAATCATTCCCAATTCATAGAGATTATATTAAATCTATTAATGTATTTGGAGTTAATTATTTAAAAGTATTATTATATGGATATCAAACAGATGAAGATTTTATGGATGAATATATTAAAAATAATACTATACAACATTTATTAATGTCATTTGATCAATTAGAATCATCAAAATCATATCAAGTTTATCAACAAATTTCTATTTGTAGAATTTTAATTGATGTTATTACTAGATTAAGAAAATCAAGAGAAAAATTATTAAAGGATTTTGCTTTAATTGATTGGATTAAAATACAATTACGTAAATCTACTAATTTAATCATTTCAAGTCAGACTTTTAATAGTAGAAATAATAATGAAATTATTAGACTTTTAATGATTTTAATTTGTTCTATTTATAATACTTCTAATAATGGTAATACTTCTAATAATAATTCTAATAATAGTATTTTTAATAATAATAATAATAATATAACAAATGATTCAACAAGTGAATTATTATTTTATGAATCAAGTATATTAATTAATATAATATTAAATGATCAAATATTATTAAATAATATGGGATTTAAAACAATATTATTTATTATAAAATATTGTAAATTTGAAAATATTAAAAAATTAATATCATCACATTCATTACAATTTAATTCAAATTTAATTCAATCAATTTTACAAACTGAATATTTAAATAATTATGAAAAGATTGAATTATTATTAGAATTATATTCAATTTGTAAAGATAAAAATTGGAATGAAATTTCAAATTCATTATTTAAAATTATTAAATTTGTAAATCAAGATTCAATTTATTTATTTATTAAATTTATTTATAAATTAATTAATGATAATAATTATGAATTAAATATAATTAGAATTGTAACATTATTATATTATCAATATCAATATTATAATGATTTAAGATTTTTAGAAGGTTTAAATAGAATTATTATTTTAATTATAATTGGAAAGGAAGATTATTATGAAAAAATGTTATTGAAAATGCAACAAACTGAAAGAAGTGAATTGGAAAATTATGAAAGATTTTTATTAAATTCACAATTATCTATTTTTATTAGAGAAAAATTATTACAACCACTTTCAGACTTGAATGCAATTAATATGATGAGTAGTACACGTAGTATTTTGGAAAATTATATTAATCAATTCAATACTGCTGCTGGTAATCAAAAGAAACGTAAATAAATTTTACTTTTATATTCAAAATAATTACATGGGCATTAACAATATTGTTTTTGAAATTCCCTCAATAATACATTAACATCATCACTATCCTCCAAGACTAATATGGTCCTCGTTGAAGTTTCCCACAAGCCAGCATAATCTAATTCCTTCCTTTGCTCTGGATCATAGAAATATGACAATCCATTATCATTAAATTCCTCTCTTAATACTTGAAGTAAAATACCTTGTTTTGGATAAACAGCCAATGAAATAGTTCGTTGGTGTATTCCTCTGATGAATGTTATGTGTTTGTCATCTAAATTTCCTAGTGCACCACTCTTTGAAAATCGAATCGACTTTCGTTTTCTTTCAGTGTGTGGGACAAAGTCTTTTTCTGTTGATTTTGAGATGAACATTGTTTGAATTGGTTTACTGGTCGGTTTGTTTTTTTGAAGCTAGAAATGAGGCTGGAAAATTCTTTTTGAAAAACGCTAAAATGGTACGAATGACATATTAAAAAGGAAACAAAGCAGGTCAGTAAACCTATCTCTAGTCATGGAGTGTCAACATTGATTGTTCTCATTTGGAGATAATAAATTCATTTGCAAGAGATGCTAATTACATTAGGAAATGTTAAAAAGTCAATCAATTTGATTGAAAATTCATTTTATTCTTCTTTTGATGTAATTATATCATCATTAGAGATATTGATAATAACATTATCATTTGCACTATTAGGCAGCGTATTCATTCCTGTATTACTAGTAGTCGTAGTAGTCGTAGTATTATTAGTAGTATTTGTATTATTTCCATTATTATTATTATTTGTACTACTTGTACCATTATAATATTGTTTTAAGAAATCACCTTGTTGTTCAGTTTGTGAGAATGCAAATCCACGATAATTAAATTTAGCAACACTTGTAACAGCAGTTTCGAATACCTTCTTAATTTCTTGTAATTCTACGACATTGAACTTTTTCTTTTTCTTCATCTTGACAGGTAAACCTTCTTCGAATGGGAAATTTTCCAAAATTTCTTGTCTTGATTTCTTTGATTTCTTTCTTCCTTGAATTTGGTAATAGGCATTTCTTGAACGCATTCTAACAAATCCTTTCCAGAATATATCTCTAATACAACACATAAATGTTACTAATAAAACAATCATGTAAAATTGTGGTGTTAGGAATATTCTCCATCTTTCTGTAATTCCATAAAATTCAGATATAACTGGATATGGATATCCAAATATGTAATAAATACTTCCATAAACAAATATAAATGCAGGCCATGATAATAAACTTCCAGTATAAATTAAAACATTAACCCATGTCCAAGATGATGTTTCAATACATAATTTAAGTGAAATTACAACAAGTACACATGAATAAATGACAATACCAATAGTTTCTGGATCAATATCATGTCCATCAAGGAATTTGCTATCAACCAAACAATAATATGGAACAAAGAAACAAACAAGTGAATGGAATAATGAATTAACAACCCATGATATAAATACTTTAGCATTGAACTAAAGTATTTTAAAACATTTCATATAATGATGATGATTATTTGTTTACATAGAACAATAGAAAAAATATAGTTAATAATTAATAAAATTACTAAATAAATAATAAAAGAAAACTACTTACAAATCTATTCTTTTGACCTTGATAATAAAGTTCTGGGAATTTTTCAGCAACATCAGCTGATACATCTCTATCCATAACAGCTAATACAATAATTGGTAAACCAGAGAATATTAAATTGTAAAGAGCAATAGTCCACTTATCATGAAT
>NW_003163271.1:6129-9642 GCF_000004985.1 Naegleria gruberi
ATCATTAATTTAGTATCGTGTCCAGTGAAAATTGCAACACCAATCATAAAATCAGTATTTTTCAATGAAGATCCACGTAAACAAATTTGTTCGGTATCAATGGATAATTTCTTTCCATTACTCAATACCATTGTACCTTCAAATTTATATAATCTATTGTTTGGTTTTTCACATTCCACAATCATTCTAGTTTTATCAAGTGCTTCAGGTGTTGAAAGTTCCAAAGTTTCATGACGACATCTCTTAATTTTTAAATTAGTTTCACTTTATATCCAAATTAATATGAATTCAATTGATTTTCCAATTTCCAATTTAATAAAATCAACAAGTTAATCAACATTCAATCCATAGAAATAACATACCCATCCAAACTTGAAGTTTCAACATAACATAAACCTTGTGATTCACTTGAAGAGACAAGAATTAAATCACAAGGAAATGGTTCCTTATTATCTACTTTAACAATATCACCTGTTTTTACATCTTTCCAAAATATATCCTCAAATTTGTCACCTCTCAAAACATGAGCAATTCTATTATTTGTAACTCTATCAGAATAGAGTCTTTTAATATCTTCATAAGCATCTTTAATCATTGTACAAATCAATACTATTAATAGTCATATATTAGATTTTGTTTAGTATAATACCTCCAATATAATACTTACCAAATGCTAAAGGAAAGAATGCTGTAAATTGACCTGTTGGTGACAATGTTGGAATAGTTTGCAAAACTGCCATAAATAAAAAATCTATTTTCACAAATATTTCATCATCCATTATTCAAATATTGTACAATTATAATATTTCATCATTCAAATAAGTGATAAATCATTAAAATACTTACAACAATTTGCAAATCTATGAAATTGTTCATATAAATTCTTAAATAAAAAGTTGTAGAAAGTATATTTAGTAGTCGTTATGGAATTATCAATAAATTTGTTGGTGGCGTTTGACATTTCATCATTTGCAAATAGTAATCTAGTTTTTGTTGCATCATGTTGTTGTTGAATATTAAAAGTATTAAAGGCTCCAACTTCATTCCCAGTAAACATATCCGATATACTTCTATGTTGTGTTGATGGATTATTAGTACTATTATAATTAGTATTAATTGTTGCAGAACTCATAATAGCAGTACTAGAATTTGACATTACTAGTGTTGTATGTTCACGAGGTGATGTTAATGATGATGGTAGTGGTAGAGTATTTTGATTATTTGATGATTCATTCGAATGGTCTACTAGGGAATTTCCATCCCTCTGTTGTTTTGTTATTATTATTATTATATAAAGATGAATATAGTAATATTACATATTAAAATTGTTGTGTTTAGAGAATATGAAAATATACATACTGGTGTTCTGGTAAATTTGGCTTTTAATCTTTGAAACATGTTTTAAAGCCTTTTTCTTCCGAATAAATAATGTTATATGATATACTATTGTAGTTTTTGTGTTGATGATGGAGAGTGTTGATGATGGTGATGATGATAATTGTTTTGAAAACACAAGAAGAATGGATAATACTATCTACAAGTATAAAAGTGTGTTGTCCTATTCTCTATTCAAAGATAATAAAAACAATCAACAACAATAGTAATGGATAATAAATATGTTTTTCAAAGAAGAAGGCTTTGTTTGTTTTTGTTTTTCTTTTAAATAACTACTTGAGTATCAAAGGTGGGAGAATCTTTTGAGCTTCCTTTAATCTTTTGGAAGCCACGGCCCAAAGTAAAGCGCTCATTTTGAGTCCGATTCAAGTGAGGCAAATAGCGCTAGTTTCTAATAGTCTACAAGAATAAATAGTCATGATACCATTTCGGAGTCATTGGAAGGTTTAGAATAAGGGAGGAAGGAAGAATATTCTAATGTAAAAATAAGTCAAAGAACGATTTGGATTTTCAATGTATTGCAATTTGATAATATACTTTCTATTTGAATAATACAAGAAGCTATTAAGGATTGACTTTAAACTCTAAAAAACAAGCGCATTTATTTGCAAGTAACTTTGGGATAGTGTTTAGTTTTTGAAACAAAAATCAGATACCGACAATGGGGCTCGAACCCACGACCCCAGGATTAGAAGTCCTGTGCTGTATCCAACTGAGCTATGACGGCTTTACGTTTCTTAGAGATCAAAACATCTTACATGAAATCCTTGATATTTTTCTGTAGGCTCCATATTTATTTAGTTTAGATTGATAAGCTTTTAACGTCATGTGCCACATCATTCTTTCATAATTTTATTCAATGGGATCTATTAAATCCAAATAATAACTATGTAATAGTTACAATAAAAAAATTAAATATTAAAAAATGTCATCACAGTGTGATGATTTAACTCTTCCGAATAATCAAACCAATAAAACATTAAAAGGTTATCAATCTAAACTAAATAAATTACAAACAATTACATATAGTGATTTATTTGGATCCAATGATTATATTAACGGTTCAATTATTTGCATTTATTCTGATAATATTAATTATTTAATTTTAATTTTATCTAAAGATGTTAATACTATTCATGTTTTAAAATTTAATTTTGATCCAATTCATAAATTAATCACAAATAAGGAAATATTTACTAAATATGCATTGAAACAGGATGTTAAACATTATCAATATTTTTATTCATTGAAATGTGAAAAATGTTTTTTAATTGCAAATATAATTAATATTCATTTATCAGAATTATGGAAAGTTGAAATTGAAAGTGGAAATATAATTTGGAGAAAGGAAATTCATGGAATTAATTCAATTGTTCAAGATGAAAGAGGAATTTTATTTTTAAATTCAAGTATTACTAAAAATGTGCAATTATTAGATTCCAAAACAGGAAATTGTCTTGGTAAAATTTCAATTGCATCTGGTCATAGAATTTCAAATCATATTGGATTGGATTTTAATAATAATTTACTAGTTTCTAGTTTTACTAGGAGAGGATCATATTTACAAATTATTTCTAAAAAAGGCAACATTTCAAAAATAATACCATGTACACAAAATACGATACTCACACTATCAGATCCATATTATAAGAAAACATTTATACTAGAATCAGGAAATCATGTTGTGGATGTTTATGATTCTGAATATACTAAATTAGAAGTATTGAATTTCACTTCACCAATTTTTTTATTTGCTTTTGTAAATGATTGTAATTTTATAATAACAGTTGGTCCTAGGGAAATATCTTTATTTGATTGAAAATCAATAAACAAGAAGAAACCAACACTCTTGCTTATAAAGATTACATCAAACTGAGGATCATCATTAATAAGCTTATTTCTTTGATTTTACTCCAAAATAAGTGGCAATCAAACCACTTGCAGCAGTTAATCCAATCAAGGAAAACAACTTGCATTCATGTTCTGATAAGAACAGAGTCACCAATGCAATACTGCTCAATATGTTGGCACAAGTACAACCAAAACCAGTTGGCCAACCAACACCTCAATTCCACTGATAGGTAGCTCCGTATATTTCATTTTTTTAATTCAAAACAA
>NW_003163271.1:9692-18935 GCF_000004985.1 Naegleria gruberi
GAATTTCAATTCATTATTTAAAATTATTAAATTTGTAAATCAAGATTCAATTTATTTATTTATTAAATTTATTTATAAATTAATTAATGATAATAATTATGAATTAAATATTATTAGAATTGTAACATTATTATATTATCAATATCAATATTATAATGATTTAAGATTTTTAGAAGGTTTAAATAGAATTATTATTTTAATTATAATTGGAAAGGAAGATTATTATGAAAAAATGTTATTGAAAATGCAACAAACTGAAAGAAGTGAATTGGAAAATTATGAAAGATTTTTATTAAATTCACAATTATCTATTTTTATTAGAGAAAAATTATTACAACCACTTTCAGATTTGAATGCAATTAATATGATGAGTAGTACACGTAGTATTTTGGAAAATTATATTAATCAATTCAATACTGCCACTGCTACTGGTAATCAAAAGAAACGTAAATAAATTTTACTTTTATATTCAAAATTACATGGGCATTAACAATATTGTTTTTGAAATTCCCTCAATAATACATTAACATCATCACTATCTTCCAAGACTAATATGGTCCTCGTTGAAGTTTCCCACAAGCCAGCATAATCCAATTCCTTCCTTTGCTCTGGATCATAGAAATATGACAATCCATTATCATTAAATTCCTCTCTTAATACTTGAAGTAAAATGCCTTGTTTTGGGTAAACAGCCAATGAAATAGTTCGTTGGTGCATTCCTCTGATGAATGTTATGTGTTTGTCATCTAAATTTCCTAGTGCACCACTCTTTGAAAATCGTAACGACTTTCGTTTTCTTTCAGTGTGTGGGACAAAGTCTTTTTCTGTTGATTTTGAGATAAACATTGTTTGAATTGGTTTACTGGTTGGTTTGTTTTTTTGAAGCTAGAAATGAGGCTGGAAAATTCTTATACGCTAAAATGGTACGAATGACATATTAAAAAGGAAACAAAGCAGGTCAGTAAACCTATCTCTAGTCATGGAGTGTCAACATTGATTGTTCTCATTTGGAGATAATAAAGTCTCGACAATTCATTTGCAAGAGATACTAATTACATTAGGAAATGTTAAAAAGTCAATCAATTTGATTGAAAATTCATTTTATTCTTCTTTTGATTTAATTATATCATCATTAGAGATATTGATAATAACATTATCATTTGCACTATTAGGCAGCGTATTCATTCCTGTATTACTAGTGGTCGTAGTATTTGTATTATTTGTATTATTAGTATTATTATTATTTCCATTATTATTATTATTTGTACTACTTGTACCATTATAATATTGTTTTAAGAAATCACCTTGTTGTTCAGTTTGTGAGAATGCAAATCCACGATAATTAAATTTAGCAACACTTGTAACAGCAGTTTCGAATACCTTCTTAATTTCTTGTAATTCTACGACATTGAACTTTTTCTTTTTCTTCATCTTGACAGGTAAACCTTCTTCGAATGGGAAATTTTCCAAAATTTCTTGTCTTGATTTCTTTGATTTCTTTCTTCCTTGAATTTGGTAATAGGCATTTCTTGAACGCATTCTAACAAATCCTTTCCAGAATATATCTCTAATACAACACATAAATGTTACTAATAAAACAATCATGTAAAATTGTGGTGTTAGGAATATTCTCCATCTTTCTGTAATTCCATAAAATTCAGATATAACTGGATATGGATATCCAAATATGTAATAAATACTTCCATAAACAAATATAAATGCAGGCCATGATAATAAACTTCCAGTATAAATTAAAACATTAACCCATGTCCAAGATGATGTTTCAATACATAATTTAAGTGAAATTACAACAAGTACACATGAATAAATGACAATACCAATAGTTTCTGGATCAATATCATGTCCATCAAGGAATTTGCTATCAACCAAACAATAATATGGAACAAAGAAACAAACAAGTGAATGGAATAATGAATTAACAACCCATGATATAAATACTTTAGCATTGAACTAAAGTATTTTAAAACATTTCATATAATGATGATGATTATTTGTTTACATAGAACAATAGAAAAAATATAGTTAATAATTAATAAAATTACTAAATAAATAATAAAAGAAAACTACTTACAAATCTATTCTTTTGACCTTGATAATAAAGTTCTGGGAATTTTTCAGCAACATCAGCTGATACATCTCTATCCATAACAGCTAATACAATAATTGGTAAACCAGAGAATATTAAATTGTAAAGAGCAATAGTCCACTTATCATGAACAGTTGCACCTGAATAACCATTTGAGAAAATATACCACAATTGTGTTAAATATAAAAGACTATTCTTATAGAAACAATAGAGAACTAATTTTGAAACTCTTCTATAACTCCATCTACCATGAACAAGTAATAAACGTTTGAGAAATCTAAATTGACCAATTGCATAATCTGATGCATTCACTGCTTGTAATCCTTCTTGTCCTGAAATACCAATACCAACATGAGCACTTTGAATCATACTCACTATTATTATTTAATTGTTAATATGATTAAATATATAATATAATATTAAATATAATATATAATATATAAGATGTGATTAAATATATAAGATTAAATATAAATATGAAAACATACCATCATTACTACCATCTCCAATAGCTAAAGTAATACTATCAACATTATTCTTAATTAATAAAACTACATCTGATTTTTGTTTAGGTGAAACTCTACAACAAATAACCGATTTACACTTGACACTCAAATTTAAGAATAAATTTCTCAAAGTATTTCCAGTATTAGCTGGATTGAGTGGATTATTATGTTCACCTTCTAAAATGGTTAATAATTTGTCACCTTCAACAACAAGACCCAATGCATCTGATGAAGAAATACCTTCACATGTTGATAAACTCTTTTCAAGGAAAGTTTTCAATTCTTCAATTGTATTTCCTTCAACTATTAAAAGTGTCATTCCAGAATTTAATAAATCACATGCAAAACCAATGTTAATAGCAGTTTCTAATTTGTCACCAGTCAATACCCAAATATTAATACCTGCTCTTCTTAATTCATAAATTGTATCTCCAACTCCTTGTTGTAATTTATCTTCAATAGCTGTAGCTCCAACAAATTGTAAATTCTTTTCAATTTTAGAACCAACCATTTCAACTTTAACTTGACGATTTTCAAGTGAAGTTTTAGCTTCTTCATATTCTCTATGCCATTGTTGATATTCTTCTTCATCGAGATAAGCTTGAGCACATAACAATGTTCTCAAACCTTCATTACCAAATTGATCTAAATGTTCCAATGTAATTGGTCCATATTTTTCAACAGATTCTTCATTTAAAAGTGGATAAATCATTGAATCTGCTCCTTTGGTCATTATTAATAATTTACCTTCTGGATCTCTAACAATGACAGATTGTCTCTTTCTATCACTTGAAAATTCAATAATATCTAATACTTGATATTCTATCGCTTCATTTTCCATTATTTTAATAGTAACTGTATTGGTAGTTCTATTAATAAATTCAATACCTAAATATTTAGCTGCTTTAACAAGTGCTGCTTCATCAGGTGAAGAAGCTTGATAAATAATTTCATTTGGTTTGTTGTGACTTCTTTCAGGAATAACTGTATGACAAACTGCTAACAAGGTAATGAAATTTTGAATATCTTGAGCATTTTCTTCATTCATCCAAGCTCCATCATTCATTCTCTCATCAAAGAATTGGAAATTTGGATTATTTTTAACATGTTCAGGTCTATCATCTATAAGCGTAATGCCTTGTCTCTTGGCTGCTACATTGGCAATTTCAGTGATACCTGAACCATATGTTTTACCAGAAATTGAACATTTCATGACTGTTTTTATGATTGTTGTTGACAAAACAATTGTTATAACACTAATATGATTCAAAAAAAAACTTACAGTCCATCTTATTTTCAGTTAAAGTACCAGTCTTATCTGAAAAGATGTAATTAATTTGACCCAAATCTTCATTTAAAGCTGAAGATCTAACAAGGGCAGGAGTATCTGTAGCCTCATGATACATTGCTAAATCTTGACTAATCATAATACCTTGAACTAATTTAGCTGCTTCAATTGAAACGTAAAGTGAAATTGGAATTAAATTTGTAAGTAGAATGAGAATTGTCCAATATCCTTTAAATCCATTCCATGCAATATATTCAGAATCAATGACAACATCACGGAATAAATACCATGCTCCAGCATTAAAATTTGTCCAAACCATCAATGCAATATCACAACTCAAAACTAAAATGATTTGAACTACTAAAACTAGTAAAATTAACTTGTTAATCATTCTTTCAATTTTACTAATTTTGTGTGGAGTTTCTCTGTAAAAATATTAAATATATCATTAAATATCATTATTAAATATCATTATATCATTAAATATCATTATATTAATAAGAGTATCATGTCATTAAATTTCATAATTGATAATAATAAATATATAAGAATGGTTTAAAATAAAACATACTTTGTGTTCATCATTAATTTAGTATCGTGTCCAGTGAAAATTGCAACACCAATCATAAAATCAGTATTTTTCAATGAAGATCCACGTAAACAAATTTGTTCAGTATCAATGGATAATTTCTTTCCATTACTCAATACCATTGTACCTTCAAATTTATATAATCTATTGTTTGGTTTTTCACATTCCACAATCATTCTAGTTTTATCAAGTGCTTCAGGTGTTGAAAGTTCCAAAGTTTCATGACGACATCTCTTAATTTTTAAATTAGTTTCACTTTATATCCAAATTAATATCCAAATTAATATGAATTCAATTGATTTTCCAATTTCCAATTTAATAAAATCAACAAGTTAATCAACATTCAATCCATAGAAATAACATACCCATCCAAACTTGAAGTTTCAACATAACATAAACCTTGTGATTCACTTGAAGAAACAAGAATTAAATCACAAGGAAATGGTTCCTTATTATCTACTTTAACAATATCACCTGTTTTTACATCTTTCCAAAATATATCCTCAAATTTGTCACCTCTCAAAACATGAGCAATTCTATTATTTGTAACTCTATCAGAATAGAGTCTTTTAATATCTTCATAAGCATCTTTAATCATTGTACAAATCAATACTATTAATAGTCATATATTAGATTTTGTTTAGTATAATACCTCCAATATAATACTTACCAAATGCTAAAGGAAAGAATGCTGTAAATTGACCTGTTGGTGACAATGTTGGAATAGTTTGCAAAACTGCCATAAATAAAAAATCTATTTTCACAAATATTTCATCATCCATTATTCAAATATTGTACAATTATAATATTTCATCATTCAAATAAGTGATAAATCATTAAAATACTTACAACAATTTGCAAATCTATGAAATTGTTCATATAAATTCTTAAATAAAAAGTTGTAGAAAGTATATTTAGTAGTCGTTATGGAATTATCAATAAATTTGTTGGTGGCGTTTGACATTTCATCATTTGCAAATAGTAATCTAGTTTTTGTTGCATCATGTTGTTGTTGAATATTAAAAGTATTAAAGGCTCCAACTTCATTCCCAGTAAACATATCCGATATACTTCTATGTTGTGTTGATGGATTATTAGTACTATTATAATTAGTATTAATTGTTGCAGAACTCATAATAGCAGTACTAGAATTTGACATTACTAGTGTTGTATGTTCACGAGGTGATGTTAATGATGATGGTAGTGGTAGAGTATTTTGATTATTTGATGATTCATTCGAATGGTCTACTAGGGAATTTCCATCCCTCTGTTGTTTTGTTATTATTATTATTATATAAAGATGAATATAGTAATATTACATATTAAAATTGTTGTGTTTAGAGAATATGAAAATATACATACTGGTGTTCTGGTAAATTTGGCTTTTAATCTTTGAAACATGTTTTAAAGCCTTTTTCTTCCGAATAAATAATGTTATATGATATACTATTGTAGTTTTTGTGTTGATGATGGAGAGTGTTGATGATGGTGATGATGATAATTGTTTTGAAAACACAAGAAGAATGGATAATACTATCTACAAGTATAAAAGTGTGTTGTCCTATTCTCTATTCAAAGATAATAAAAACAATCAACAACAATAGTAATGGATAATAAATATGTTTTTCAAAGAAGAAGGCTTTGTTTGTTTTTCTTTTAAATAACTACTTGAGTATCAAAGGTGGGAGAATCTTTTGAGCTTCCTTTAATCTTTTGGAAGCCACGGGCCAAAGTCAAGCGCTCATTTTGAGTCCGATTCAAGTGAGGCAAATAGCGCTAGTTTCTAATAGTCTACAAGAATAAATAGTCATGATACCATTTCGGAGTCATTGGAAGGTTTAGAATAAGGGAGGAGGGAAGAATATTCTAATGTAAAAATAAGTCAAAGAACGATTTGGATTTTCAATGTATTGCAATTTGATAATATATAACTTTCTATTTGAATAATACAAGAAGCTATTAAGGATTGACTTTAAACTCTAAAAAACAAGCGCATTTATTTGCAATTTTTGAAATATTAGAAAATTAGAGGAAAGTAACTTTGGGATAGTGTTTTTGAAACAAAAATCAGATACCGACAATGGGGCTCGAACCCACGACCCCAGGATTAGAAGTCCTGTGCTCTATCCAACTGAGCTATGACGGCTTTACGTTCCTTAAGGATCAAAACATCTTACATGAAATCCTTGATATTTTTCTGTAGGCTCCATTTAGTTTAGATTGATAAGCTTTTAACGTCATGTGCCACATCATTCTTTCATAATTTTATTCAATGGGATCTATTAAATCCAAATAATAACTATGTAATAGTTACAATAAAAAAATTAAATAGTAAAATATGTCATCACAGTGTGATGATTTAACTCTTCCGAATAATCAAACCAATAAAACATTAAAAGGTTATCAATCTAAACTAAATAAATTACAAACAATTACAAATAGTGATTTATTTGGATCCAATGATTATATTAACGGTTCAATTATTTGCATTTATTCTGATAATATTAATTATTTAATTTTAATTTTATCTAAAGATGTTAATACTATTCATGTTTTAAAATTTAATTTTGATCCAATTCATAAATTAATCACAAATATGGAAATATTTACTAAATATGCATTGAAACAGGATGTTAAACATTATCAATATTTTTATTCATTGAAATGTGAAAAATGTTTTTTAATTGCAAATATAATTAATATTCATTTATCAGAATTATGGAAAGTTGAAATTGAAAGTGGAAATATAATTTGGAGAAAGGAAATTCATGGAATTAATTCAATTGTTCAAGATGAAAGAGGAATTTTATTTTTAAATTCAAGTATTACTAAAAATGTGCAATTATTAGATTCCAAAACAGGAAATTGTCTTGGTAAAATTTCAATTGCATCTGGTCATAGAATTTCAAATCATATTGGATTGGATTTTAATAATAATTTACTAGTTTCTAGTTTTACTAGGAGAGGATCATATTTACAAATTATTTCTAAAAAAAGGCAACATTTCAAAAATAATACCATGTACACAAAATACGATACTCACACTATCAGATCCATATAATAAGAAAACATTTATACTAGAATCAGGAAATCATGTTGTGGATGTTTATGATTCTGAATATACTAAATTAGAAGTATTGAATTTCACTTCACCAATTTTTTTATTTGCTTTTGTAAATGATTGTAATTTTATAATAACAGTTGGTCCTAGGGAAATATCTTTATTTGATTAAAATCAATAAAGAAGAAGAAACCAACACTCTTGCTTATAAAGACTACATCAAACTGAGGATCATCATTAATAAGCGATCAATTGCTGATCTTTATTTCTCTGATTTTACTCCAAAATGTATGTGTTATTTGCTCTAGATGCTGATAATTGTTTATAAACCTCTCGCAACTTTTGTTTTTTTTCTACATCCACAGTATCATCGTCTGCCCATCTACAAATTTCAGCTAACCTTTTTTTGGCTGCTTCAGATGCATTATTCACAACCATGCTCTGTGCTTCAACTAATTCTTGTTGTAACTTTTTTTCTTTCCTCTCTTTTAGTTCTTTACGTTTGATTCTATAATACTTCTTGCTCAGCGCTTTCTTTGAATAGAGTACCATGGCACACATTTTATTACAATTTAAAAAGAGACGAGACAGAATAAACTGCTTTAAGATTCACAACTTTTATCAAAATTTCGTGAATTGAAGATGTATTCACAAGGAAACAAAGTAAACTATCAAATAGCAAAGTAAAAAATGTCCAGAGGTAAACGTACTATTGATAAAACAAAGCTATACAAAGCTATCGGAGCTAGCAATAGAGGAAATTTTGGTGAATTAGTAAAGAGAAGACACTCCAGAACCAGTTCAATATATCCCAACACTTGAAGATTTGAATAATTTCTTCATTTGTGAAGACTTGGAGTTTTATTTTGATGTCAAACATGGATTAATCCAAGGTCTAGATGATGATTTTAGGGGAAGTGTAATAAGTAAAACAGAATGCCTTTTGGCTGATAATCTAAATGTCATTAAGGATGTTATTGATTCAAATTTCCTATTATCCAGCAACATTCCAACTTATTTTAATCAATATTGTTTTTAGTAAAAAATGATTTAAGAACTTCATAAGGATCAGAATTTTTGGTATGAATTTGTTTTAAAATTGATTGGAAATTCAACTTATTAAAATTAGTCCAAAAATTTCTAGCTCCCTCTGCTTTCTTTAATCTGTTCACTGATAATATTTCTATTTTATCTTCATCAAACCAAAAACAAAAAGTTTTTAGCATTGATTCACAATCATACTCTTTCTTGTACGGTCTTATGAAAGTATTTTGATCCAAAACGCAACCTAAATAATCATCAACACAAAAAGAAATAATACCAGCAAAAAAAGTTGTCTCATTAATTGCACATGCAAAACCCCAATCAATTAATATCAATTTACCATCATCAGTCCGCATAACATTATCAGGTCTAATATCTCTGTGACAAAATCCTTTTGAATGAATATCTTTTAAAAGATCTATTAATTGAAAACACTCCCTCCTTTTGGGAAGTTGGATTTGTATAAACTTATTTGATAAAGGATGATATTTCTTCATTATCAAAATCCCATCAGAAAATAAAGTTGGTTTTGGAATGTTATCTTGATCTTTCAACAATGTATCCAATATTTTGAATTCGTGACTAATAAACCCTAAACTATCTCTATTTTTACAAATTTTGGCAACTTTTTCATTATCTGTTCAAAAA
>NW_003163271.1:18985-32845 GCF_000004985.1 Naegleria gruberi
TTACTCAATGAATCATAAACAACTCTGAAAATGATAATTGTATCTAATGGAGAGAGTGGAGTTCTAATGTTTGGAATGATTCTATTCTTTACATTTTTAACCCAAAATTTAACAATACAGTCCTTAATTATTGAAATACCTGAAGGAACAGAATCTGCACCAAAGCCAATATCTTCAGCCTCAACTTTCATATTTTCATTTGATCTCAACTCTAGTAACTCCTCAATAGCAGAGGATACTCTTAAAAATATCATTTTGAGACCATCTAATGATTCTTTGGCTGGATTCTCTTTCAATACGTAATCATCTATTGTAATTTTGAATTTTTGGAGATGATTAAAATCAATATTTAACCAAGAATTATCTTCATCATCATCGTTTCTACTTTTAACATATTGAATTAAGGATTCCAAAATAGCTGAGAAAATGTCAGTTTCATGATAAGCATATGTGTCCGTATCATTCTCCAAGTAATAAGTAATTTGATTAGGAATAACCTCAAATTAATAAATGAACACTGGCACTGTTGCGGTGGGTACTATCTCCAATGGATTACAGTCCAGTGGATGGTCAACTATGTACATATACTTGCATCAAAAGGAGTATTTTCAAACATTAAAGATGAAGTATTAATATAAAATAAAGGTTCTTCAGAATTAATATCCTTTGGGTCAATATCTAAACCTTTAGTTTAAGGATCATCATTAATAAGCGATCAATTGCTGATCTTTATTTCTCTGATTTTACTCCAAAATAAGTGGCAATCAAACCACTTGCAGCAGTTAATCCAATCAAGGAAAACAACTTGCTACTACTTTCGAATTCATTTTCTGATAAGAACAGAGTCACCAATGCAATACTGCTCAATATGTTGGCACAAGTACAACCAAAACCAGTTGGCCAACCAACACCCCAATTCCACTGATAGGCAGCTCCAAAAAATAGACCTAACAATCCACTCGTTATTGGACAAACAATGAATGGAGATAATGTGAAAAATTTACAAGCTAGTAGGAAGGTTGGAGCCGAGAGTATTAAACCACTTCCCAAACCAAAGGCAAATGCATATGAGGTCATTTTTTTATTCTATTCTTACTAATCCTTCCGAAATTTGGAACTGTGCACACGTTTGTTTTGATGTTACAAACATCGTTATTGAGAACTTCTCAAGAATTTTATCTGAACTTCTCTAAACAATCAAAATAGAAAAAGAGACTTTGTTAAATAATTGTACAAATATAACCACACAAGAATTTATTTCGCAATTAATTGCGAGTTCAGTGATCATACGTTGAGCACTGAGGGGTCTGTCTGTTATGGCATGACAGAGAATTTAGTTTAACTTAGGGGAATGTTGGTTTGGAGTTTGTAATTTCATTCACAAGAATTTACTTCTTGTGTAAAGAATCCAAACATTGCTTAAAGTAAGCAGGATCCAATTGAAGAAGTCTAGTGGAAAGCAAATCGAGAGATCTCTTTCTATCACTCTCAGTTAATTTCATGCTAAATCCAACAAGTTCTTCAACGCAATTCTCAAATTCTTCAAAACTGTTCAAGACAAGATTATTTGAAGGTGGAACTGCGGGTATTGGTTGTGGAGGTTCTTGTGATGAGGAGGTTGTTGTTGTACGTTTCTTCTTCTTATTTTGTGATGGTTTTCTTGCATAAACTTTAAAAGCGGCTGATCTTAATGTCATGATTGGATTCTCCAAATCAGATGGGACATAATAATTAATCTGCCAACAAAAGTTAATCTTTTTATGGTGATATGAAACAGTACTAGATTGCACTTTCAAAACACCATTATATTCTTCGCAAGTAGAAGTTTCCTTATTCTTTGAATTCTTACTTTCAGGTTTTTTAGTTAAAGCAGATTCAACTACACCTTTCAAAACAGGATTTGATTTGTTATCTTGTTGAATTTCTTCAAAGGTTTGAGAATCGACCATACTAATTCTACCCAGCAAGAATGGTAAATCTTCTTTAACAGTATTCTTATTCAACATTGCTTGTTGTCTGATTTCATATTTCAAACTAGAATATAGTTTAGTTGGAACTTGTTCACAAGGTTCTTCACATCTAGTTTTACTTGTAATTGAAATTGAAAGTTTACCAGCAAACTTTTCACTTGTTTGAACAACTTTCCAACTTCTATCACCTTGATTTAGTAAATCAGAACAATTATCATCTTCTTCTTCATCATCACAAATAGATTCTTCTTCTTCCTTTTTACGTTTTGGAGCTGACTTTCTCTTCTTTTCAGTTTTAACTTGTGTTGTACTTAATGTGTTTGTAACAAGTTTTTTAGCTTTAGGAAGTGAATTTGTAACATCAGGAACTTGAAGTGTTAAAGATAAATTTGATCTCTTTGATAAAGTTGGTGATTCATCTGAAAGAGGACTTGTATTATTGGAAGAACTGCAAGAGGATGATGAAAAGTCAAAAGAAATTAATTCAGTATTCGAAGGGCTAAATAAATGAACCATATCTAATAATTGATCATGTTGTTGTTGTTGATGGTGCTGATGATGGTGGTGATGGTATGATTGAGCAATTTGAGTAGTACTTTCAAGTAAATGATCGAAAACGTCATTGAAATTTCGTTCAAAAGTGCCACCTTCATCAATTCTACAGAATGAAGAAGTTGGAGTGTTACCTCTTGATGGAGAGAAGAAGTTAGAGAAGGCAGAAGATGGAGTAAGGAAGAGTGGTGAAATGGTATGAATTGAGGAGCTCATGGTTAGTAAATTGGTTGATTGATTGAATGAATTGGAGGTAGTTTGATTAGACACTTTGTTAGTGGTGGTATTGATACTATTATTTGTTGGGATACAATAATCAAATGCTTGATTAGGTAGTGGGATTGGGATTTTGGTAGAGGTAAAAAATTTAGCGATTTTGGGGTTTTTTGTCGTTGCGACTTTTTTTCTTCGTTTCGTTGATTATTAGCTAGCTTCAATATCGAACTTGATTATTAATAGACTCGTTTTAAAAATAACTCAAAGAGAAAATTTGTCTTCAGCTTTCAACGCCAAGTACAAGGCTTGTTCCAGCCCGTTACAAAATCTGCGTTGACTGGTCTAAAAATAAAGAACCAATGAAAAATTGAGAGCGCCAAAAATTGAGTGGACAGGTAAGTAACTGCTCAAACTCGAAATGCCACTTTACAGCAGAAAAAATATTTTCTTTCATTTTCTCTCTGCAGAGCAATATTTTACAACCAAAATTTTAATTTGGACAAATGCCATTTTCAAACCCATTACTTCTAATATTTTCACAAGCATTTCAAGAATGAGATTTTTTCTGATACAAAGAAAAAGAAAGAAGCATGTGTGAAATTGGAATGAAAATAGCTGAACAGCATGAAAACATGTGAATAAGGGAGGATTAAATTGTGTGCGGATGAGCTGTGGAGAGGAGCGAACAACAGCACAGAGGACATTCCAAATACACATGTGTTATCCTCCTAAACAATACACATGTTCACTAATAGTAAGAGATACATCATGTGCGTCCTTAATATTCCTTATGAGAGTAGTAGTAACATTTTGTCCTCAAAGGATTTTGTGGAAGAGGGAATTGAGTCTCTCTAAATATGAAGCCTTCCAGTTTGTATTTGTATCAGAAATTTAACAACTATCGATAAGTATTCCTTAATTTAAGTATATGAATGGCTACGGCCATATCACGATGAATGCACCTCATCCCGTCCGATTTGAGAAGTTAAGCATCGTCGAGCCACATCAGTACTGAGGTTGGAGACAACTTGGGAACCTGTGGTGCTGTAGTCTTTTTACCTTAATAACTTTTAATAACTTGAGTGTTAAAAACTGGAGAAGTTTTCACATTCACTTTAATTTCTCACCAAAACAGACTATCTTTCATGTGAGACATCACAAAAGTACTGTTTTCATATTTTTGGAAATTTTCTAAATTGGGAAACCATTGTTTTCATTAATACGAAAAAAATGATTCGAGGAACAAAGAAGATTTTTAAACAAGCCAGTAACAAGATTAAATTCTGGTTTCAAGGAAAGACTTTGGACAATTATTTCACCCTGAAAAATCCTCATCATCATGATCAGATTAATGAAATCGAAAGATCAACTGAAGGAAACACCAAATATTGGATCCAAATTACCTTGTACTATCTGTTGGAGTATTTAATTCCCTTGCTTTGTTTAGCACTCATATTTTCAGTTCTATTTTCTGGAATTCCCACTTATTCAGTGCCTTACTTTAGCTTGGACGATCCTGAATTGAGTTATCCAATTATTTTCAACTCGAGTGGTGGAGTTTATGATAATTTGCCACTGTGGTTTGTTGCTGTGGTGTTAGTGTTTGCAATTCCAGTGTGTACATTTGTGCTTTTTCACTTGTTATTTATGAGGAACTTACCAGACTTTCATCACGCCATACTTGGATATATTCAAACTATAGCTCTTGCTATGGCAATGGTGGCATTTGGATGGCTTTGTTACGGATCATACAGACCTACATTTTTACAGGAATGTCAACCAGACACTTCCAAAAGTGAATCAACAATATCAGACAAGGCACCTCTCCAAAAATTCGTAAATATTCTCAAGTATTTTAAACCGAATCAGATATGCAAAGATCCTTCCAGATTCACACTTGGTTCACCTTCTGCAACTCCTGGTTTTCCCTCAGGACATATTGCCTCAGTAATGTCTGTTTGGGTCTTCTTTCTATTATATTATGCAGCCAAAGCAAATGTAAGTTTCATTTTCAAAATATATATAGTGACCTTTATTAAAGACATGGAACAGAAGAAGAGGACAATTCTTCAAAGTCATCCTATTCTTCCTCCTATTTCTGGTACCAGTTTGGGTGGGTATGACGAGAATTGTAACGAATAGACATACTGTAGCTCAGGTCATTGTTGGTGCCTTAATTGGCATTTTTTCTGCACTATTAGTTTACAGATACAAGTATTGCTCACTATTTGGTGTTGATGCCAAAACTCCAAATTACTATTTGTGGTATAAATTGTATCCTCAAAAGAATCCACAAGTTGAAACTTCCCTCCATCCAAATACCATTCCATAAGATGATGAAAATCCAATAGAAGGATAATTAGGATTATTTATTTCTATACTTATTTACAATTAAAATGATAAACTTTGGTCAACTAACTTGGTTTAGAAACATTTTCTGCGAACAATTACACAGCCAGCTTCTTCATATTCCTCTGCTGTTATCCACATGGGTTGAAAGGTAGATAATGAGGATAGAATACTACCACCAATCCAAACAGAATATTTTCTTTCAGGTGGAGCAACAACTTTAATCCTCGTTGAGGCTGGAGCCATAGCTGCCAATTCCTTATTCATTCTCTCATCAATTCCTCCAAACATGGTTGTACCGCCTGAAAGTACAACATTGACATATAAATCCTTTCTAATATCAATATCACATTTTCCAATGGAATTGAAAGTTGTTTCGTGAATACCAGCAGCTTCCATTCCAATAAATTTTGGTTGGAATAATACTTCTGGACATCTAAATCTCTCGTTACCAACTGTGATAACGTTACCATCTGGTAATTCATAAGAGGCTTCAATGGATGAGCTATCAGATGCTTTCTTCATTTCAGTTTCAAAATCAAAGGCAACATAACAAAGTTTTTCCTTAATATCTCTGACAATTTCACATTCAGCACTGGTGTTGAAACTGTATCCACGTTCCATCAAGATTTTCATCAAGTAATCAGTCAAATCACGACCTGCTAAATCCAATCTCAAAATGGCCTGAGGCAAAGCATAACCTTCATCGATTGGAACAGTATGTGAAACACCATCACCTGAATCCAATACAATACCAGTACTTCTACCAGAAGCATACAAGGACAATACAGCTTGAATGGCCACATACATGGCTGGAACTCTAAAGGTTTCGAACATGATTTGAGTCATCTTCTCACGATTTGCCTTTGGATTCAAAGGAGCTTCAGTCAATAAGACACCATGCTCTTCAGGTCCAACTCTCAATTCATTATAGAATGTATGATGCCAAATCTTTTCAATATCATCCCAGTTGGTAATGATTCCATGCTCAATTGGATATTTCAGAGTGATAGTACCCTTCTTGGACATGGCTTCATCTCCGACATAGGCATCCTTGTACCTAACACCAACCATAATTGACCTTTGTTTGGGTCTACCAATCAATGATGGGAAAACAGCACGAGGAGCATCTTCACCTGCGAAACCTGCTTTACACATTCCAGAACCATTGTCAATAACGAGAGGTCGATGTTCTTCCATTTTGTTTGCAGTATAAACTTGTTTTTGAGTCTTTTTATATATTGTTTGTGAAAATATCTCAATTGTAAGCTCTGGATTTAGTTTGTCTTCAAATACTAAACCATTGTTCACTGTTCCTTGTCCTCAACTTTGAATTACAGTAAAATATTACATCTCATTCTGTTTTAATCTTTATAATTTTCACAGATACATTATTCATGAAGAAGAAAATCAAAGTTTGAATAAGAAAATCAAAGTTTAATTAAAAGAAAGCAGCAAGAATTAAACCAATCAAAACAGTCAAAGCACTAATTGACAAATTAGCAGCTCCATTACATTGAAGTGAAATACCAAATAAACAACTAGCAGTTTCAATAGGTTGTGATTCTTGAACAGTTGCACAATTCTTATCAGCATATTGAACCCTTTGACTACATCCAATATATTTAACAGAACCATAGGTTTGATTATTGACAGGAATACATGTATTGAGAGCAAATGATGATGCAGTAGTAGTAGCTTGCTTACAAGAAATATCAGAATAAGTAGTAATCATATAATATCCATTACTTGGTGAAGTTGGAATGGAATTGATACATTCAGTTTTAACACTGTATCCTTCAACACCATTGGAAGCACCTAAACATCCAGTTGTTGCACAAATACCAATAGCAAGTGTATAAATATTGGCAACATTTTGGGAGGAGGAACAAGTAGTACCACGATAAGTGGCATATGATTGGACAGATTGACCTTGTGTGAAACAAATGAGAGCAAGCATAACAGCTGCAATGAGAAGGAATTGACGGTTCATCATTATTGTTATCTAGACGTTTTTTTTAACGAGTGTGTGAAATCTAGTTGAAATCTTGCAAGCTTTATTTCCTTGTGATTGGTGTGACATTTCTAAATGTTTACTAAATAGCATCAAATGTCGATATGGTTGATACATTGTAAAAAAGTATGAAACACCTCTTACGCATAGCGGGATTATAATTGTAGACTATTTATTCCCCTCTTTTTACAATTATGAAAGATTTTATTGACTTCTAGATAAAATTTGTTTCCTCAATAGAAATCACAATAAAACAGAAATCCTAACAATACAAATTTTTTTAAATCAAATATCCAAAAATTGATTAGCCTTAACAATACTATTCATCTCAAAAATAGAAGACACATATTTCTGAGGCCAAACGATCCAAAATACTTGTTGTGGACTATTCTAATTAGCTCTACACCTCAATACTTGAAATGCATTGTGTTAACATGTTTTTCACTTAGATAGGTTAGCCAGTGAAGTGTTGGGAATGATAGTCAACTACATCTGGTTCAAAAACATCAATGTTTATTCATGTATTCTTATCCATTCACTTCAATACAGAGCCAATATTTCACGTCACTTATCAACATCACATCCAAAAATTATCGATCAAAAAAATAACCATCACATCTCTGCCTTCATCAAGTACACACTTTTTTAACAACAACAGTAGCAAACAAAAGTAAATAATGAATCAAATAGAAGCAGGGTTAGAACCAAGTACCTCATCAAATCTTGGACCAAAAGGAATTGAACGTTTAGAAACAGATTTTACCGAAATTAAACGAATCACTGATCCATCACAAATTCGTGAAAGAAGAGAAAAAGAAGGTAAAGAACAAGAACGTTTATCAAAATTTGAACTCTCCTTTCAACTTCAACCATTTTATGGTAATGAAATTCCTGAAGATCACCTGATTCAAATAATTGTTGCTGAATATAATTATAGTTTAAAGAAATATTCAATTATTGGAACAACAGAATGTATGAAACAAATTTATTGTGAGAATAAGGAGGAACGTATCATGTTGGGTGATTATAATTTTGTTAAACCAATTTCTAGAACTTTTCAATTTGGTTGCGTTCAGAAAATGAAAATTTTCATTCGTTTTGTTTCACCTAAAGATGCAAAACAATTAACTTCACAATCACAATCATTTTCACAAAGTTTTTACAAGTACAATAATCAAATGGGTTCATCACATAATGTACTAGTTGAAAATGATGAATCAGAATCTTCAAGTAATTTATTTGGAATTCCAAATCAAAAATATGAACTAGTAGAAGAATCTGATGCAAGAATTGTAATGGAATCTGATGAATTTACCATTGCTGATTTATTAATGACAGTTCCACACACTGGAATGTCAACTCGTGAAATGATGGATTTTAGAACTCATGCTCGTGTTATTCAATTCTCTAAACTTCATAATAATTTTATAATTGATAAGAAGAAATCCGATGTTTCATTGGATTCAAAACTTCCACGTGTTATTGTTTCATTGATAACACCAGCTCCTCGTGAACATATTGTTGAGAGAGAAACAACTGAATCTGGTACTCAAATTATTTTGAAGAATATTTCTGAATATGGTGAAGTTGAATCAAAGAGAATGTCAATTACTCTTCGTCTTCAAATTAGAGATGCTCCAATTCTTGATAGATTCTCTTCAAGTTGTTCTCCTTATTTTATTGTTTATAAGGATGGTGTTAAATTTAAACAAAGATTATACACAAGTGAAATTAAGAAGAAATCTCCAAATTCTACCTATAGAGTTTTCTCATTTGGTTTGGAAGGTGAAAGATCTCTCGATAAGTCCATGTTAATTGAATGGTGGCATTTTAATGAGTTTGGAAAGAATGAATTCATTGGTATTGTTCGTACTGATATTTTAGATATGAGAGAACATCAAACTTGTGAATTTAAAATTGTTAACCCAGATACTCCAAATGCTTTCCGTGGTACAATGCATGTTTTGAAATATGAAGAAAGAATTTGGATGATTGAGGATGTTAATCAAAAATTCAAATCTAAAAAGACTGGTGAAATGAAAATTCAATCCTATCGCTTATTTAAGAATGATTTCTCAATTATGAATTATTTGGGTTATTATGAAATGAGATTGTGTTTTGGTATTGATTTAACCTCAACAAATGGTATTCAACCAACTTCAAACAAGCGTTCTCTCCATTACATTGGTGCTACGAGTGAAGAGAGAAAATCTCCAAATCCACTCAATCCATATGAGAAATGTATGGTTGGTATTATGCGTGCAGTTTATCAATATGGTTATCAACGCGAAATGAAAATGTATGGTTTTGGTGCTCTAGCTCCAAATGTTGTCTTTGAAATGCAAGAGAAGAAACGTGTTGCTCGTGAATCAGGCATTCGTGATGAAAAGACCATGCTCCACACCTATCGTAGAACTGTAAAGAAGGTTCTCTTGGGATTGGAAAATAATTTTACCAAAATTATTGCTGAAGTTGCTGCTTTTGCTGAACGTTTGAATCACTACTTTATCTGCGTTATTATTACAGATGGTGATGAAGGTATCAATAGAAAGTTAACATTACAACTCTTGAAACAATCACAACTCTGTGGTGTTTCGTTTGTATTTGTTGGAGTTGGTAACAAGTCTCTATTCAAGAATTTGATGAGCTTCCAAACCAATTGTCGTAACGTAACTTTTGTCAAGTATAATGATAATATGGAATTGAATGCCATGAATGCTCTCAGAGAAGTTCAACAACATGCCAGAGAATATTTGGCACAAAGAAAAATTGTACCAGAAGAGTACTAAATCCTCAATATCAATATCACCAATAAAATCATTTGTCTTGTGAAAGCTCATCTCTGGCTACTCTTTCAATTTGCCCTTGGTTAAATCTTGATTTTCTTCTTCAATATTTTGAACTCTGTGAATTTGATTGATAATTCTGGAGGCCAGTTGTGGAGAGGCTTTATGCAAAACATATTCGAAAATTCTGTGAGTTTCTTTAAGTGTTGTAATTCTTTCCTTTTGTTTTTCAATTGTTGTTTGTTGATCCTTAATTTGATTTTCATATTTTGAAATTGTTTCATTGAGTTGTGCAATTTCACCATCTTTCTTCTCCATATCATGCTTTAAATTTTCAACATTTTTCTGTGTATCTTGTAATGCTTGTTCCAAATTTTGAATTCTATTCCTACAGGTATCAATAGTTTTTTCGCATATTTGAATTTCTTCAGTTGCCAAATTCAAATTTCTTGATTGTACCAAATATTGAGCCTCAAAATGTTCTTTCTGTTTACTTAATTCGATGTTATGCCTTGAAGCAGCTCTTGATATTTCAATTTCATTGTTTAATCTTTCCGAAGCAATATGTAAATCATGTTGTCTTTGTCTTGAAATATGTTCCAATTGATAAATTCTCTCATTCATCATTGATTGTGTTTTTGATTCAAAAATAGATGAAACTCCATAACTGAACAAAGCTCCAACAATGAATGATAATACTCCAGTGGCTCCAATCACATTTATATGTTTCAAACACCATGGTTGATCGGATTTTTCATCATTTGACTGAATTGATCCTTCCTCTCCATTATTTTTCTCTCCATTAATTTCCTCTAAATTATTCTCTCCATTATTTTCAATAATATTTTCATTGGTTGTATCTTCTTCCTTCAAATTTCCATCACTTGTACCTTCTCCGAATGAAGAAACATCTTCAAAGCCTAAAGATGACGACAAGGAATCGTCAGCCATTTTTTATTAATTTTAAATTTAAAAAAAATACATAAAAAAGCCTTTTGATTTCAGCTTGTTGATTTTAATATCATCATATAATGTATTATTGATGATTTCTATCGGATGAGAGTGAAATTAATATGACAAATCAATTTACCAATTGGATAAATTCTAGTCAATTAAATTATGTAATTAAAATTATAAAGTGGATATTTAATTTCTTGAATGGATTGTTGAATGGTGTACAATGGAATTTTATTACGTACAAACAACAGAAAGAGGAATATAGGAAAATTAAGGAGCATAACAAATCAAATATTATTGATTTTGGGTTGGATCCAAGATGGCAACAAATCAGTGAGAATACATACAAATTTAATTTTGATAGACAAGCACTCGATCAAATACGTCAAACTTTTCAAAACACAAATGAAAAATTGAGCTCTATTTCTATTAACCAATTGATTGCAGATATTCAACATTTGAGTGGAAAGCTCAATTTTTCCACAACTGTTCAATCTCAATGGAAATCTTCGAGCAATTTACTAGGAAATCAAAAACAAAGAAAATTGAGACAGATCAAACATGATTTGTATATGGCAAAGAGAAGAAATATTTTCAGAGAAAAGGTTTATGAGCAAAAGTATTTCATTTTGAATGGTAAAAAACCTCCACCAAACTCCAGTAATTCACAAGATGACCTAATGATCCATGTTTATAAAACACAATTAGATAAGGAGAGAAATCAAAAGAAGGAATTTCACATTATTCAAGACTTTGATTTCATTGACCAATATTTTAAGGAAATACTTCAAGATTCCATTGAAATCGAATATGAACAATCTGTGTTTACACAAAAATCCATGCAAGATATTGAACAAGAAAACGAAACACTCAATCAACTCATTCGTTCATACTTTTTTGATGTCAAGCAAAGAGACGAAGCAATGAGAAGAACCAACAGAGAAATATTCAAAGAACATGAAGATGATCCATTCCTATTGGCCTTCCCTGAATTTGATTCACCTTCCTCACGTGAAAACCCTTTCTATGACTCGACAGCAACTCTTTCACCAGCAACCTCTTTCCTACCTAAACTTTCAACACTCTCAATGAAGACTGAAATAGATAGAGAAAGAAGGAGAAGTCTTTTATTGTCATCCCCTTCTTCATTGAATAATGCCTCCTCTCCAACTACTCCTGAGGATGAACGACAAACATCAAGCAACACCAATGCCCCATCATTGTCATCACTTGATGCAATTAGAATAGAGCAAGTTAAAAACATTGAACATGAACGTGTTGCTTCTCTCCTCTCAACACTCATGATGAACGATGATAGAATGAAGAGAAATACTTCTTCCTACTATATTCAACAACAAAGTCCCCTCTTGAGTGAAGAAGGCTTTATGAATCAGGACACTAATGAAAATTATTCGGAAGGAAATTAACTTTTATTTTTTAATTTCATTGCTGAACAGCCAAGTACCAATCAATCATCATGGTATTTAAATTATTCAACCCAATAGTATCAACAGAATAGCAACACCTAATTACACTAGTGAACATTCATCACATAAATTAAAGAGAATTAGATAATAATTAATAAAGAATTAATTAAAAAGCTTCATTTAGAATGTTGTAAACTTGCAGAAAAAAAAATGATGTCCCTCTACAGCGGTAATATCCGTGCCAACAACAATAATAAGAACAACAAGAAGGTTTCCTCTCCATTGTTGTCTGTTATTGCTACTCTTCAAAACAAACAAGCCGAATTCCATACAAACAACATTTCTAGTAATAGTTCTGACCAACCGGACTGGTCTTTCTGGGTCAACAAGGAATCATCTAAACAAGCCGAAAAATCTTCAACATCTCAAAGTCTTTTTGATTTAATTTTGAACAAGGACCAACAACCAAAAACACCAGTATCATATGATCGTAATGAAACCTTGGAAAACTTTTTCGCTTCCCAAACCGAGAGTTTACAAGCTGAACAATTCGAATCACTTGAAAGTGCTTTTGAAGATTTCCAAAATTTAATCCGACCACCAACTAAAAACGATGAATTGAGATATATGTATCCACTCAAGGTTGGAGAAGAACACTCAGAAATTGAGGAACAAGTTAAGAATGATGTTGCTTTACAATTGGAAGGACTCACTGCTGAAGAAATTGATAAGATTTACTGTGATGTCAAATTGGAGAATGATATTTTGAAGCAAAAAGCATTACGTGACAAGAATGTTTCTATTGATGAATTTGCTATTAACACTGATATTGATTCCGAAAGAATTGCTTTGGAACAAGCTCGTCGTGCTTTTAGAGCTGTTAAGATTTCTCAAGAAAAATTATCACCTGTTGAAAGAAAGGTAGACCAATTAACAAAATCCTACACTTATTATTTACAACAAAAGAAGAGAGAACAATTAAATCAAGAGGAAAAGGATAGAAAAGAACAAATGTATAATGTATTTAAAAAACAAGCCGATACTAATCCAGAAGCCTTTAACACTTTCGCTCAAACCATTTTGAAAAAGAAGAACATTCCTGTTGATTTTATTCTTGAAAGTTATGTTAGTGGTATTCCAGTCGAAGAAATTGCTAGACAAATTTTGGCTAAGGAAAATTCACAATTAGCTAAACCAAGTTATGAGATTGACTCTTTTGCTGAAATCAGAAGAGTTGTTCAATCATACATTGATGCTAGACAAGAATACTGTCGTGACATTTTGGGTGTAAAGACAGGTAAGAGACATGCTACTGGTGTTACTTTATATGCTGATAGAGCTCTCGCTAAGGGTGATTCTCTTGGTTTCTTACGTGCTAGATTACTTGCCATTCGTGACCAAGACAGAATTGAAAGAACAATAACAAATCTTCACTCTGGTAACACTCTCACTAAGTCTCAAAAGGCTAAACGAAGTGAAAGATCAGGAAGACGTAGATACGAAGGTCAAAAGCTTGATAATACTATGAAAGTTTTCATGTGGGTAAAGAAGTACAGAAACAGAATTTTGAAATAAATTATATCAATAAA
>NW_003163271.1:32914-74497 GCF_000004985.1 Naegleria gruberi
TGTGTTAAATAACAAAATAATACATTATAGAATTAATGTTAGTAAACTCAATAAAGATTTATAATAATTTATAGTAACATCATGATTATTGAAGATAATTGGTGATCTTCATCTTCAAGAACATGATCAAAGTGTTATAAGCAATAATGATGAGGAAAATTCCCAATCCGAGGAAAATGTATCGGGAGCGAGTTGTTGTTGATGGATCAGCTGCCCAATTCAATGAAATAAATCCAAGTCCTCCTATTGTGAATAAGAAACCAGCACTGAATCCTTCAATCACGTATTGAGCGTTTAATCTATATTCAAGAACTGCTACTGGTCTAACTCTTCCGTCAGCATCTCTTCTACTACCAATAGATGGAGGTTCATTGATCATATCGTAAACAATACCGGAACAAATAACAAAGTATGAAGCAAGAAGAAGAACAAAGACGAGCATCTTTGGAAGACCCTTTTCAAAGATACTTGGTAATTTAAGTTTGATATCAGGTGCTCTGAGAGCAGAAGTGTAGATGGCTTTAAAGATTGGGAAGAGTGGATCCATTTTTTAAAAATTTTATTCTTTTTTAATAAATATTAATTTATTATTCAAGTGGTGATGATCTACAATCGCAAGTATGGTAATTAAAATTGTTTTTATTGAGAAGTAAATCATTATATAACAGCAGTATATCTGGATGATATGATGCTTTAACACTTATACAACTTCACAAGGCTTGTTTTATTAAGCCATTATTAAAAAAGTTGTAAATATGTTATCATTGTTTTTCCAAAGAGTTCGCAAGGGATGAAGGTGTCCAAAAATTATTCATGGGTATTTTCCTATGTCTATTGAATAATTCAATGTTAATGTAATAATCCGATAGAAATAGTTCAATGATGATTTCGAGAAATAATTGACGAATTCCGATAATTTATATCGATAACGTAGTGGAACATTAATGCATTAAAGCATGACAAAGATTAATTGATGAATATTTATTGTTTTTGGCTTTTTTTCATGTTATTCACCAGCTAAAATTTCTTATTGTAAAATCCAGGATAGACTAGTCATCCCAAAAATTTTAAAAATTTTGTTGAAAAAAAAGTCGAAAAAAGTAAGTTCTCTCACGCCTATCACAGGTCGCTAAACAACATCAACTAAAGACATGTCTTCTGCAATTGTTAAGAAGGAGCAAACCGCCCCAGAACAATCCACCAAGGAACCAATCCACAGAATCAGAATCACCTTGACCGCCAAGAACGTCAAGGCCCTCGAAAAGGTCTGTGCTGATTTCGTTAGAGAAGCCAAGAACAAGAAGGTCAAGAGAGTCAAGGGTCCAGTCAGAATGCCAACTAAGATTTTGAAGATCACCACCAGAAAGTCTCCTTGCGGTGAAGGTACTAACACTTGGGACAAGTTCGAAATGAGCGTCCACAAGAGAGTTATTGATTTGCACGCTCCAGCTTCAACTGTTAAGGACATTACTTCCATCTCCATGGAACCAAACGTTGAAATTGAAATTACCGTCTGTGACTTGTAAACGTCTACAAATAAAAAAATAAAATTATATAAAAATACAATTAAATTATTAATTTGTTAATCCATCAAATCATTAGTATAATCATGGGTGTCAAAAAGATTGTATGATGGATCTGGTGTTGAAGATGTTTGTCTATTTTCTTGGTGTTCCACTCATTGCTAGCAAAACTTTCTCAAGAGAGGCTTGGCGCGTACAGATAAAAATAACAAAAAAAATAGCCTTCCTCTCCCGCCACATTCATCTTGCCTCTTCTTCATCTCCTAATAGTGATCGAAATTAATACAAATAATTATTTGGACAAATTTAATACATTGATGGAGAAGTTATAATGGCAAATCAAGTATATGAGGATAACGAAGAACATGAGGATAATACATCATACGATGATGAATATTCACCGATCGAGGATATTTCGGAGGGTGCTCTAGACTATAAAGATCCAATGAGAAGAGTTAAAATTTATCATTTGAGTGATCTTGGAGAGTGGATTGACAAGGGAACAGGACATATTCACTGTGAAACTCAGGTATGTTTGAAAAACATGAATTTCCAACAACAACAAAACAAAAAGGATAACGAAACTAACCTTGTATTAGTCTCAGAGTCTTCCGATGAACGTTTATTATCAACACCAATCTCAACAGATGATATATATGCTTTACAAAATGGTTAGTATTACCTTGTTTTTTTACAATAATTTTTGTTAATAATTTCTGTAGCAACTTTAATCGTTTGGAATGACCCAGTTCAAAAAATTGAAATGGCTCTTAGTTTCCAACATTCTGATGGATGCATTATGATATGGTAAGTCTTTTAACATCTTGTTATTGTTAAACAATTATTTAAAGGAATGAAATCAGGAAAGTTCAAGGAAAACCTCCTGATGGAAAGGAGGTTGTTGCAAGAAACAATCAAGAAGAGGAAAGTGTAGATGATGAAATTGTTGGTATGGGACTAAATGGAAGTTCTCTAAGTATTGGATCAACAGGTAGTAGTTTAGGAAAAATTGAGTTACCTGAACCTAGTATTAGTAATCTAACAGCTATACTATCTATAATTACCGATCATAGATTCAGATTACCAAGTTATATCAAGTCTGATTACATTTTAAAATTGTTCCAGGTTTTTGATGATTGTGAGGATTTGGATAGTGTTGAAAATTGTCGGATTTTATTCAAAATATTCTCTGGAATTATAGCAATTGATGATCTTGAAATATTGGAGATACTATTTTCTAAAAACAACATCATGAAGTTAATTGGTGTTTTGGAATATGATCCAGATTTACCAACAAAAAAAGCCAATCATAGAAACTTTTTAAATAATCGTGTAATTTTCAAAGAAGTTATTCCATTCAATAATCATAATGTTTTGGATAAGATTCATCAAACATTTAAAATACAGTATATAAAGGAGACGATTTTGGCATCAATTATTGATGACCAAACATTTAGCACATTAAGCACAATAATATTCAAGAACAACACAATGATAATCAATTCCATCAAGGAAGATCAGGAATTCTTGAAGAAGGTATTTTCAACCCTATTAGCAGATGATACTCCAAAAGATAAACAAAGGGACCTTTCCAAGTTTCTTTCTGAATTCTTTGCATTGCTAAAACATCAAAATATTAACAATAAGATAGATACCTACAAGTAAGTTGACAGTTTTTAACTTGTTTTATTTAATAATATTTCAGGAGATTAACTCTAGATCATCAATTATTGGATGTTGCAGAGAAACATTTACAAAATGAAAATGTTTCAATCAGACATATTTAGTAAGTACTTTATAATATTTAATTCTAATGCATTATTATTCTAGTTCCGAAATACTTTTATCTATAGCACAGACGATTCATCTCTCTTTCCTAGGAGAAATCAAACAAAGACATTTAAGAAATGATTTCAACTTGCTAAAGGTAATAATCAAAACTATTGTCAGCGAACCAGAGCTGGGCATTCAAGACAATTTGACAGAAGTCATAAAGTTATTATTGGATCCAGAGACCCTCCTTACCAACTCTGACGTATTCATTGACCAATTTTATAAGCATCATGTTGAATTGCTTGCATCTCCAATTTTAAATCCACAGACTACAATTAATCATTTCACAAAACCTTCCATCAAAGTCAGTTGCATTAATCATGCATTGGACTTACTTTCCTTTACAGTAATTCATCACAAACACAGAAGTAAGAACTTTTTAATAGCGAATGACATTATATCTAAGGCCGTTCATTTATTGGATGTTTATAGGGAGAAGGATTTGATACTTGGCGTAATTAGATTCTTCAAGTCTATTATTTCGAGGGGTGACTTGCTACTTTGTACAAATATTTTGACCAACAACCTTTTTGATCCAATCATGGAAGTTTGGAGAAGAAATGGCTCAGTTTACAATCTCATTAATTCTGCAATTATAGATTTATTTGAAGCATTAAGAAATACCACAACTGGTAGACTTAAGCAACATTGTGTCGAACGATTCAGACAAGATTTTGAAGCTGTTAATTATGTTGAAACATTTGCTCAACTTATTGAGGAATGTGATCAACAAGAAAATTCTGAAAACAATAATAATGTATCTCAACAAGAAAGTGATGATGCCTACTTTAATGACAATGAAGAAATGCACAAGTCTATGATTGCACAAGATTCACCAGAGCGAGCTTCTGTTGAAGAAGAGGATGATTTTTTCTTTACTCTTTCGAAACATAAGGGTAGCAATCAAGATGATGACGATGATGAATCTGATATTTACTCTAATAGAGAGAAGAATGATATGGAGACCTCATCACCTCATTCTCCACACAAATTGCAAATTAGTTTGAAAACCAATACCACTTCACCAACCAAAGGAGAGGTGGAACCAAACCCTAAGAAGGTTAAATTTTAGTAATTTATAATAATAAAGAATTTAATTGAAACTCTCTAGGTATCCCAACAACATCCAAACAAAACACAAACAGATATATACCACTAACAGTCCATTAAGGATAAATATTCATAATGAATGTATTCCCGTGTAGTCCAATGGCTAGGATACCTGGCTTTCACCCAGGAGGTCCGGGTTCAATTCCCGGCATGGGAGAATACTTTTTAATGTTGATAAAACCAATTTTATTTGGTATTGATTAAGGAATTTGGAGAATAATTTTTCCAACAGTTCTATTGGATTCACTCATTTTTTGAGCTTGTGAGGCTTGATCCAAACTTAGAATATGAATTGGAATGTCTTTCCATAAACCACTTTCACTCAACCACTTTAAGATAACTGCCAATTGATCACCATCCCTTTCAGCATACAAATTTTTGGCTCTTTCACTTCCAAAAACCTTTCCAGAAATTCCTTGAGGTGTGTGAACAATTGTAACAAATTGTGATTCTTCATCTTGTTTGAGCAATTCAATGGAATAGTATTCTTGATAGGATCCAACAAAATCCAACACTATATCAAAGGTACCTTTCAAAGATTCCAATTCATGAGTGAGATATTCCTTTCCCTTAGTGTAATCTAACACTTGATCAGCTCCCAACTTTCTAACAAAGTCTGCATTCTTTGCTGATGAAATGGTAACAATCTTTTCAGCATTGAAATAATTCTTGGCAAGTAAAATACCTGACATTCCAACACCACCACTTCCACCAATGATTAGAACTTGTTTTCCTCTCAAGGAGTCTTTTTGTCCACTCTTACTTGATGGATGTCTGAGGAAACATTGAAAAGCAGTCAAGAAAGTTACTGGACACGAGGCAGCAACTTGATGACTAATTGATTCTGGATTAAGAGCTGCTTGAGATTCAGAGCAGACAACATATTGACTGTATGTTCCTCTGATGTGTGTCATGTTACAACCACAAACTGAATCACCAATCTTGAATTTGGTTACTTTGGAACCAGTGGCAACTACAATTCCACTAACTATTCGAAGGTAAGAATGAAAAATATTAAACTTACAATCAACTCCAAGAATCGTTGGATATGAATTAATATAAAACCCATATTGTCTTACTTTACAATCTAATGGATTAACTCCAGCATATTGATTTCTAACAAGAATGTCATCTTCATTCAATTGTGGTAAATCAAATTTATGGTCAATTACAATGTCATCAGCACTGACATTGGCAGATTTAATAATTGCAGCAGTTTGAAAGGTTGGAAGACTTGACATTTTAGAGATGTGTATTCTTTTTTTATGATTTGAATTTTGAATTGCTTATCCAGTTAAAAAAGTTGACTTGTTTTTATAGTGTTTTGAAAAGTGTGCGCAGCAGAAATAATGTATTCTATCGCGGTAATTAAGCAACCAATCAGAAATGGAGCGCTGATTTTGGGATATTTTGACTTTCGCAAGGTTAATTTTTGATTTTCTTGTCAAGGTTCACCATCACCAGCAAATAGCTGTATTAGTAGCTGTAGTTCTTTTACTTGCTTTTGTAAAGTTCATACTTTACAAAAAAAATGCTCAAACGGAATGAAGGAGGCCGAGTTGTGATTTTCTTGGATTTTTCTTTGGAATCAAATTTGCTTTTGCAAAAATTCAAAGACAAACTACATCATTGAAGGAATATTGTAAGAAACGTGATGAAATATTAAACAAAAGACCAGAATTTATTCCATTGGAGTTTTATCGGGATTGTCAAGTGTTGGTTAAATATCCACATTTATTGGAGAATTTGCTGATTACAACGGATAGGGAATTTATTTTGTATTTTGTTAGATCGAGGGATGATCACATTCATTCAGTTTGTAGAGCTATTTCAGATACTTTGAAATGTGATGAATTATTTATTAGACAAGCCATTCAAGCTAATTATCAAATGTTTAAAGTTCTTCTTGAAAAACGTAATCAAGACTACAACAGAAAAAGAACAAGCAAGATACGTAGAGGTCGATTCAAAGACGAGGGAAGTGATGACTCTGGAGATGAGGATAATATATCAATTGACTGGGAGTATTTCATTAATTTGAATCCAAAAGTTCTAAGATTTGTCAAAAATAGATGGAAAGAGTTGGATAGAGAAGTAGTTTTACAAGCTTTGCGAAAAGATATTATAGCAATTTATTCATTGCAAGCTCTTGACAGAGAAATGGCATTGTTGGTAGTTGAAACCAATCCATTGGCTTTGAAATATGAACATGGAGTTTGGCAGAATGATAAAGAAATTGTACTGAAAGCAATATCACAAAATAAGAACCTACTTGTGTATGCATGTGATTCGATCATTGAAGAAGTGTTAAGAAACAGAGAACTCATTGAATATTCTCAGGAGGATGTCATTAATTTAGTATTGAATGGTGTGAAGGAAAAGCCATCTTTATTCAATTACCTTCCCGAACATATGAAAACAAATCATGAATTTGTTATCAAATTGGTAGAATTGGACACAAGAATATCCGAGTTCATTCCAGAATCTTTAAAACAAAACAGAGAATTTCTAATGGAACTGGTCAAATATGATAGAAATGCATTTTACAATTGTAAAGATATGGATCTGAGGGGGAGTAGACAATTTTTATTGAACGCCCTATCCACTTACAGGTTCTCACTCTCCAGTGCTCCATCTCATCTCAAAGATGATAAGGAATTTGTAATGGAATGTTTAACTGCATATCCTGCAGACTTGGATGAAGCTTCATCTCGTTTGAGAGATGATGAACAAGTGGTAGAATTGGTTTTAAAAGAATTTAATAACGCATCAAATAGATTGAAAGATGATAAGGACTTTGTAATGAAACACATTGAAGAATTTCCTCAAATGTATCAGTCATTGAGTCAGAGATTGAAAAGCGATAAGGAAATAATTCTAAAATGTGCATCTGGAGGTGGAGTTATTTCAAATGGTTATTTCTTTCACGACGATGACTTTGTATTAGAATTGGTGGAAAGAAATGCTCATATTGTTGAAACACTGGGAAAGATAACGCCAGAGTTTGCTAAGAAATGTATTGAGCGAAATGGCTTTTGCTACCATTTATTGAAACAACACTCTATGGTAACAGAATCTGACGAATTGGATCAATTAGCAGCTCTTTCTCGTGGATATTTAGCTGATAAACATACTGAGGATATTAGACCAACATATGGATTTCACAAAATCAAAACTCGCACAAGCTATGAGGATAGAGAAATTGTGGATTCATGGATTAAGAAGAGATTGGAGAAGCAATATGATGGGTTATATATTTCACTCAGCTCGCCAATATTTGTAAAGGGAAAGTTTGTGAATACCCACATTAAGGGATGATTACCCATTATGTGAAACCTTACTAATTTGAATTTGTCTTTATTTTGGATAAAGTATTGAAACTAGGAAGCTCAGCAAACTTCAACACTCTTCTTTTTATAATTTTTAAAATGTATGCAATAATGTAGCAAGTACATGATATTTATGAAATTATAATTCCAATTTTCATTATTATTAGTAATTATTCCCATTTCTTTATTTGTCCATTAAGGATAAATTTTCAAAATAAATGTATTCCCGTGTAGTCCAATGGCTAGGATACCTGGCTTTCACCCAGGAGGTCCGGGTTCAATTCCCGGCATGGGAGAATACTTTTTTAATTATGGACTTTTAATATTGTTAAAAATTAATTTTATGTTACCACATGAGGTATTGAATAATTTAGAATTTGCATTAAGGAATGTGGAGAATGATCTTTCCAACAGTTCTATTGGATTCACTCATTTTTTGAGCTTGTGAGGCTTGATCCAAACTTAGAATGTGAATTGGGATGTCTTTCCATAAACCACTTTCACTCAACCACTTTAAGATAATTGCCAATTGATCACCATCCCTTTCAGCATACAAATTTTTGGCTCTTTCACTTCCAAACAATTTCAACAAAAATCTATGAGCCTTTTCTTGTCACATTAATAAAAATCTGCCATGTTGTTCAATTAACCACAATTTAATAACACTCATCGTCAGGATAATCCACAATTCCATACATGAGAATATTGGAATAATCACAATTTATAACAACAGAATCCATTACTTCCTTTTCCATTTGCTTTTTCGTTTCCTCTGCTTGTTTACGATACAATTTAGCTTTTTCTTTACCCACCTCAAAGGTTGCTACGCACATTGATTCATAATCCATGTCAGATACATGGTTACGCTCAACAAGCTTTGAGTATAGATGCTTATCAGTCCTATAGATGTATTCCACAATTTTGCTTCTACATGGTTTTGCATGTTTCGAAATATCTGTGTGGGTATCGGTTGAGATCAGATTCATGTCGTTAGATATTGGGCCAACAATTGAAAGAACTACAAACGAGGATAAATCATTGTAAAAAGCCATGTCCATAGTAAGAATCACATTCTTGTTTGTTTTCAATTCATAGGTTGTTCTTGTAACGCTAAAACAAAATGAATACCCTTTCGAATGGATAAGAAATTCTAAATTTTTGCACATGTTGGACTTTTGGCACTCTTTCCTCTTGTAATTCAAGGTTTGGTTACACTTTGTGGTATGTTTGAGCGAAATTTGAGGCTCCTTAGAATAGGTTGTTTTTTCCTTCAGCCAGTAATTTTGTTCCATTAAAACATATTCTGATAAATCATAAAAAGTTTCATTGTAGGATGTTTTTGATTTGAATGTAAACAGAGGAAGAAGACTTTTTTCTAACTGCTCCTTGCCCATAATAAAGTTGAATTTTGTAATGATTGCACTGTCGTGGGCAACATGATCTAATAAACAATCTTGATATACGAATCTTGTGTTCAATGTATGATTGTTTAAAAGTTATTAAGGTAAAAAGACTACAGCACCACAGGTTCCCAAGTTGTCTCCAACCTCAGTACTGATGTGGCTCGACGATGCTTACCTTCTCAAATCGGACGGGATGAGATGCATTCATCGTGATATGGCCGTAGCCATTCATTTATTTAAGTTCTGAGTCATAAATCTTTAAGCAACAGTTAGGATTGTAAGGAATATATTTTAATCAAGATTTTGGTTTGTTCTTCACTATGAACATGCTTGACTCACAACGTTGATCACAGCTAAGCCATTGTGAAAATAATTGAGTCAAGCATGTTCATAGTGATCAACGTTGTGCAGGATGTAATAGTTAAAGTTCATACTTTGCTCAAAATGGGAAGTTACTACCCTTAATAAGACCAATTTAAAAGAAAACATTCATGTTCAATTTAGGAACTTTTAGAATTTTGACTTATTTTATTATCATCCACAAAGAAACCATTGTGCCAGCTCTTGTTGGTGCTAAATATGCTTGATTTGGGTTATGTAAATTTCAAAGTGCAGAACATTTGAAAAAAATGCTGAAAAACAGCATAACAGTAGATTTGAGCGGTAAGGACGGAGAAGATGGTCATCAAGGCAAGAGGTAAGAGTACATACCTCAATTTTTTTGATGTTAATATGTTGCCGAATTAGTGGACGTAATGGTGAAGTGGGAAAGGTAATGTTTCTAATCTCCCTTAATCATCATAAAATCACTGTTGTAAAATAGTCAGGGAAAAGTGGACAAATATCTGCCTTAAATAATGGAAATGGAAGTCATGGAGAACCAGGAGGACCGTAAGTATATATTGCTGGAGTGAAATTAGCCATGTGTTAATAGAGGTGGAGATGGAGAGAATGGTGGAAAGTAAGTTCTAGCTGTTATTGAGTACTTGACCTTATTTAATATTCCTTCTCAACAACAGTGGAAAAAAGGGGCAACACGCAACAGCTGGTGGAAATATTTAAGTAAAAATTGAGGGATCCAATCAC
Organism: Naegleria gruberi; assembly: GCF_000004985.1. Taxonomy (NCBI): domain Eukaryota; phylum Heterolobosea; class Eutetramitea; order Acrasida; family Naegleriidae; genus Naegleria; species Naegleria gruberi. The sequence goes on from NW_003163271.1 coordinate 43,199, forward strand.
AAGTTAATCACTTTGAGTGGAAGTATCAATGATTCTGTGTGTTTGAATGATGGTGCTGGACAAGTTTTGGTGTTTCTGGCGAATGGTGGAAATGGTGGAAAGTGAGTATCAGTGTAGCTTTGATTTGAAGTGCTTACAATTATAGAGGTGGACGTGGAGGACCAGGTGGTAAGTTGCTGAATAGCAAACACGACTGAGAATGTAATTCATTCAGGAATGGGGGGAGTCGGCGGAAAAGGAGGAACTGGAGCAAGAGGTGGTAATGGTAGCTCTGGAGGTAATGGTATGAATGGTCAAGATGGTGGCAATGGAGGAAAGTAAGTATTGAATGATTGAGACAATTTTGAAACTAATAATTATTTCAGTGGTGGCGTGTAAGGAGAAATACAAGTTTAGTTAGTTGATTGAAATTTAGTGCTGGAAAAGGAGGAAATGGTGGAGAGTAAGTTTTAATAATTGGTTGGAAATTCATATGTGCGTTTAACAAGTGGAGGGGAAGGATCCAAGTAGGTTTTTCAATTATTACAACTATTTTAATGTGGAATAGTGGTGGAAATGGTGGAAATGGAGGAAGTATTCTTATTGAAACAAATAATGCTTCCTTGTTGAAGTTTGTCAAAGCAGAAAGTCAACCAGGTAAAGGAGGAATGGATGGAAAAGGTGGCTCTGCAGGAAGTGCAGGTAAAGGAGGAGAGAAAGGACCTGGAGGACCTGGTGGTAGAGGTGGTGCAGGAGGAGCTGCAATGGGAAGAGGAATAATCAATACAAGATCTGGATCCAATGGAAGGAATGGATCAGATGGAAAATCTGGACAAAAAGGTCAAGAAGGAAGGAAGGGAAATCCAGGACACACTGGACAAGATGGTACACCAGGAAATTTAACCATTAGAGTCTATGATCCTCTTACTAATCAACTTGTGGAGGAAGGTCATTCAATTTATAATTTGGTGGTAACAACATTCGAATTGTGTGGCTATGAAAATGATGGAATTTTTGAACCAGATGAAAATGTCTTTATTACCAACGTTGGTGTTAAGAATCAAGGAGGATTGACATTACCATCAGGTTCAGTTCTCTCATTTCCAAGCACTCAAACATTTATTTCAAACGGTGAATGTTATGTTTTGGAGAAGAATTTGGCACCAGGCGAATTCTTTTCAATTCCTTTCCAATTTTATGGTCGAGTTGTTGGAAGGAAACAAAAACAATTTGGCCCTTTCAAGTCAACAATTAGCATTCAATCAAGTGCTTGTCTGTTAACTTCTCCATTTAGTGAAGGTTTTGTTAAGAAGGAATATCCAGTTCAGTATCCAATAGTATTGGAAAGTGTGAAAGTTCCTAAAAGTTTGGGAAGAAATGAAAAAGGAACAGTTACAATCACCGTAAAGAATCAATCTCTTATCAATTATGGCTCTTCATTGGGTGATGGATACAGAATTAAGTTTTGTTTAACTCTGGATTCAACGTATATCATTCTAACAGAAACAAGCGCAACTAATATATTTGAAGAGGAAATTCCCTTCATCCAAGCAGGAATGTCATACTCTAGAACGTTTAACATTGAAACAACTATCAATGCCCAATTCTATGAAACCATTCCAATTCAAACAAATTTATTTTTGAGAGGACATCCTATTGAGGAATCATTGAACTCCATTCGTATTCAACCAACATACATTCCAACTAATCTCGATTCTCCAAATCCTTTCGATGTGCTCTTCTTCTCAGATAAGCACATTAATAGGCAGGAATTTTCAAATTACATGTCCCTGCTTGGTAGAATAGGATTGAACGTGAATGTATGGGATATTGAGAGATACGGTGGACTATCTTATAATAATAAGGGTAAGAGACATACAAAATCATGGATTGATGGTGGTTATGAAGGTAAAATGATAATAATGCCTCTTATGGAACAAGGCTCTGAAAAACAAATGGCTGTCTCAGATATTTTCCAACATTTCAGGGGCAAAAATTGGCAAAATGATTCATCAAAACCAAACAATGGATCTATCGTTTTTATCGGTAACCCTTCTGATTCATTCAAAAGTCAACTCTTTGGCGAATGCTCAGCCCAACAAATCCCAGAATCTGAACTAAGAGAAATGTTTCTGCTTTCTGAACCGAATGAAAGCTCAATGCTTAAGAAAGCAACAGAGTTTATTAAATCCCTCAATAAGACACATCCATCAAGGGTTTATAGAACTGAAAATGTGTTATTCAATCCTCAAAAAGATGGCTCATTATCAAAAACTTTATTAGGATCAGCTGATTATAAGGAATTACCCTTAAGCACTGCTGATGCTTTATATTTCATTCCAACAAAGAGTGGAAACTCTTCTGGATTCATGAACGGAGGTATTACACTTCAAATTGAAAGCAAATCAAATATTGGAAAATTGCTTAACACTATTCTATATTCACTTCCTGTTGAGAAAAAATTGGAATTGTTAAGGAAACCAACCGAATGGCTTTCCAAAGTTCAAATTAAGGATGAAAATGGTGATTTACTTAATTATGTAACTTGTATTATCTTTGCTCTAAGCTTTAATCTGTTTTTGGAAATAATTTACAACGATGAAAATGGAAGATTTTCAACGGGTATTGAAGCAGATTTTGAAGCACATTTTGATGAATATAAGAATCATCCTCAATCCAAACAAATTGTTGAAACTCTATATTTGGTATTAAAGAAACTTGGCAGTGAATTAAAATGGAGAGGAACATCGGTACCTAGCATTAAGGAAAGGAAAAACCTATGAAACTGTTTACAAAGATTTGAAAAGCATTCTCCTCAAGATTTCATCGGAACCTGCTGAATTTTTGAAGAAGGAGACCAAGACTCGTATTGGTTCTATTTCAACGGATCACTTCTTATGTCAGTTGGAGAATTTCACTAGACCACTATTGGAAAGTTATCATTTGGAAATGGAGAAGGAACTTAGTGTGGATGGAGGAGATCATGGACATTCTCATTGACATCCTCATTGAAAAATATCACTGGAATGAAGTTGTATTATTACTCAGTTTGGTGAACTGTGCAATAAAAAAACAACTTTTAAATTCATAAAACTTTTATTGTCGTTTAAGTACCTTACTCAACCAGATACAATAATAATGCAATTTCAAATGGAGCCAGTGCGACATCTCTAATTTTACTTGGAATTCAAATTATTCTTCAAGATAGCCCTCCACACTTGAATAAATATTCTCTCTCACGACAGTATCAGTAACTTCTTCAAATCCTTCAATATTATTTTCCTCATCATCATCGTCACTATATTTACTAGGATTCACTTGTCCCTCTCCAGCTTTACGAACCAATTTTTGTACTTCGTAGATAATGGCATAAATTCCATCTTCATCATTACTCTTTGGTTATTTATTCTCTTTGGTTAATCTTTTCATTACATTGCTGATTTGTGTGCTAACTTCATCATCACCTGCATCAGTATACATTCCATACATTTTTTTCTTTTGTGTGGCTGGTATGTTAAAACAATGATGAACTTAAACATCCTAAAGGTTTACATTCGGTGAACATAAACAATTCTAGAAAAAACGAAATTTTGTAATGGCATTCTGAGTTCACATTCAATTTTTATCAGTTTCCATTCAATACAACTTTCCATCTATACCTCTAAATAGACTGGTTAATTGTTTTACTTCTGATGTAACATTTACAATGACACATAATCAAGCAAATCTTAGAGATAGATATTCGTAGAATTAGTTGTTACTGTGAAAAACAACCAACTTCCCAAACTAATCTTCGGAGTTGTTTTTGGAATTTTGTCAACTCCTCAACTTCTTTAAAAAGAAGGACATTATGATAATCTTATACAAGAAAAAAACAACAAAGATGAATCACAAAGGTTTTGCATTGCTTCTTGTGTTAACATGTCTGTTGTTTATTACCATTCATCCAATAATGACTAGTGAACAAATTATTCGAAACCTTGCCGGTCAAGGAATATGTGATGGTCATTTATCAACAAATGCACCAGTCAATCCCAGTGATTGTGCCTTTTTGGATGAAGAAATGTTAATTGCAGATGCCACTAATCATAGAATTCGTAAAGTTTTCACAAATGGAACAATTGTAACCATAGCTGGAAATGGATTTGCTGGTTACAATGGAGATGGTTTAGATGCAACAAGTGCTCAATTGAACAATCCAGTTGGCATTTATGTTGATACCAATAGTAGAGAAGTTTACATTGCTGATTCTAATAATCATCGAATTCGTAAAATATTACAGAATGGAAAAATTACAACAATTGCTGGAACAGGAATTGCTGGCTACAATGGAGATGACAAAAGTGCAGACAGTGCCCAATTGAACACCCCAAGTGGAATTGTTATTGATCCAAATAATGGAGAAATTTTCATTTCAGATTCTAAAAATCACAGAATTCGTAAAATTTTACAAAATGGTAAAATTACAACAATTGCTGGAACTGGAGAAGCTGGTTACAATGGAGATGGAATTGAGGCAAAGTTTGCAAAATTGTATCTACCAAACGGAATTGATTTGTATGAGAAAGAGTTGTTTATTGCTGATCAAAATAATCATAGAATTCGTAAAGTTTCGCTTGATACTGGACTAATTTCAACTATTGCTGGAAATGGAAATTCAGGTTACAATGGAGATAACATTCTGGCAACAAACTGTAAATTGAGTTTACCTGCAGGAGTTAGATACGATTCGAAAAGAAGAGAAGTTTACATTGCTGATTCCAACAACCAAAGAATTCGTAAAATATTAGAAAGTGGAATAATTGTAACAATTGCTGGAACAGGAGAAGCTGGATTTGATAATATTCTCAATGCTACCCAATCAAAGGTTAATCATCCTAATAGTGTTACTTTGAACGAATTAGGGGAAGTTTTCATTTCAGATTCACAAAATTATCGAGTACGAAAGATTACAACAGAAAGTGGAATAATTACAACAATTGTAGGAAATGGATTTGAAAAGTATTGCACAGATTTAGCTAGTAACACACCATTGTTTTATCCTCGTGGTATAATTTCGAATGAAAATGGAGAATTTTTCTATGCCGATTCTAGCAACCATTGTATTCGAAAAATTCTGACAAATGGTACAATTCTTACAATTGCTGGAACAGGTACTAAGGGTTACAATGGAGATGGAATTGAAGCAACAAGTGCTCAATTAAATACTCCTCACGATGTTGCATTAAACTTGGCAACTGGCGAGATTTACATTGCAGATACGGAAAATAATAGAATAAGAAAAATTTTGACAAATGGTACAATTACAACAATTGCAGGAACTGGAGATTATGGATACAATGGAGATGGAATCATGGCTGTAGATGCATGGTTGAATGAACCGAGTGGTGTTGAAATTGATTCCACTAGCGGTGAAGTTTTCTTTTCTGATACTGAAAATTTCAGAATTCGAAGAGTTTCGAATAGTGGAATAATTACAACAATTGCAGGAACTGGAAAATCAAAATTTAATGGAGATGGTATGGCAACAGACACGAATCTTGCTACTCCAACTGAAATTCAATACGTTCCAAGTACTACTGAAATTTATTTTGCTGATTCTGGAAATAATAGAATTAGAAAATTTACTATAAATGGAATGATGACAACTATTGCTGGAACAAGCACAAGTGGATATAATGGTGATAATATGCCTGCAACACGTGCTTGGTTGAATTTTCCAGTTGGTGTAACATACGATCCAAAAACCAATCAAGTTTATATTGCCGATTTATCTAATCACAGAATTAGAAAAATTCTGACAAATGGTACAATTACAACCATTGCTGGAACAGGAAAAGGAGGTTATAATGGTAATAACTTGACAGCCTTATCCACTCAAGTGAATGGACCTCATGGAATGATACTACAACCGAATGGTGATGTAATCTTTTCAGATAGCACCAATAATGTCATTAGAATTATCAGATCTGATCAAATTTATTGTAATGGAACATTGTCAAGTGATTTGAATGTTTGTAATGGTCGTGGTTGGTGCATGGAGAGTGGAAAATGCTCTTGTCAAGACGGATGGATTGGTGATTATTGTTCAGAGCCAACATGTGAAAATGATTGTTATGGACATGGAAGATGTGTTTCGAATAATACATGTGAATGTGAATATGGTTGGGATGGAAACTCTCACTGTTCTCAATTTTCATGTGGTGGATTGAATAATTGTAACTCGAATGGTTTATGTGTTTCGAATAATACTTGCAGTTGCCAATCAGGATGGGCTGGAACTGATTGTTCTCAATTTACTTGTTCTGGCGCTAGCAATTGTTCAGATCATGGTTCCTGCATTTCGAATAATACTTGTCATTGCAATTCTGGTTGGAAAGGAAATGCCCAATGTTCCCAATTTACTTGTGAACTCACAAATGATTGTTCGAATCATGGCTTGTGTGTTTCGAATAATACTTGTCAATGTAGTTCAGGTTGGAATTTCATTAATTGTTCCATCAAAGAATGTCTCATTTCAATTGTTTCAGGTTCAAGAGAATTGATATGTGGAAATGATAATTCTTCTGGTCAACTGAAAACATTTAGCAGAATAACGACTCCAGTAATTGAAACAACAAGTTTCGAATTGAATGAAAATCAACATGTAAATGTTGATATTGGATCAAGAATAATGAATTTGGATCTATCTCAAGACAAGTATTTCATAACCTCTTCATGGACCAATTCGAATAATTTATTCTTTACCAATGTTTCCAATTTACTAATTCAAAACTCAGGTTCATCACTTATTCAAGCAGAACTTTCAACAAAAATCAAGTATTCTTTCACGCATCATTCAAATCTTGATATCATGTCATTTAACTATAATTGTTTAAGATTTGACATCCTGTCACATTTGTGGACAAATCAATCCATAACAACAAGCATTTCTCCACAAACTAACTCCATTACATGCACAACTATATTCATTTCTTCAGTAGTTGTTCAAAGAACTTTAATCCCTTCACCATCAATCTCACCAAAACACTCATCAAATCCATTTCCATCAATTTCACATGAAAATTCAATTCCACTCCCAAGCGATGAGACAATTACATTGAATATCCAACCTGGAGAATCAATTCTCTATCAAATAACTCTTCCATCCATGAAAAGACTTTCACTTTCGTGTAAAACAATTTCAGGAAGAGATTTAAATTTGTTTATTGGAGAAAATTTCAAACCGTCTTATGAAATGTACTCAAAAGTTATGAATTCTAATCAGGAAATGGATTTTGAAAATTGGAAGTCGATATACCAGGTGTTTTACATTCGAGTTCAAGGTTTGAAAGATTCAACAACTCAATTCACTATAAGAGCTTCAATTAGTCAACTGAGACAAGTGAATTCTTCGAGTGGAGCAAGAAATGATAATTACACCATTGGATTAATCGTCTCAAGTGTTATTTCACTTCTATTATTAATCATTACCATCCTAACTGTTCTTAGTTGTGTTTTCTATTGGAGAAAGAAACGTAAACTTATGGAAGAAACCAGAACGAAACTACTTTCAACTCCTAATTCGCTTCAGTATTCACCTCACCAACCGTATGAAATGGAGGAAGCATAAACTATTGAACTGTTTTATAAACACAAATAGAATTTATTGTAAAAGTTTAAAAAAATGTCTCAACACCAAGTTGATTTTACCCTCGCGGATCTTCCCACTGAAATTCATCATACAATTTTTTACTACCTCGATTATGTTCGTGATATTTGTTGTGATCAGTTATTGTATGTTCCGATGATTGAAATGCCATCAACATTGGAAGAATATGAACGGAATTGTATTGATCATGGTGAACAGGAATTTATTGATTTTGATCATCCTAGTCGCGTGCCTTTCTTTTTAGCCTGTCAATCACTGCTGAAATCTGTAAAATCATTCAGACCAATAGTTTTGAATTTAACACTACCATCAACAGAAAGGGGGCTCTGCAGATATTATTTGGACAAGTTATATATTGAAACATTTCAAAGAACTCCTTGGTTTAGAAGAGCAAAACCTGCATATCATTTTAGTAGTTATGATTGGAATGACGCATTTAGAGCACTATTTGAAAGGATGAAAAAGCTTTGTGGTGGTCATCCTTTGTTTAAAGTGGAATTTGTATCAGTTGCTTGTATTGTTGGCAGAAACTATACCTCTTTTGAATATGCTTATCATGGAGGATTTAATTTACACAAACTTATGGATCTAGTACCTAACCTTAAATATGCACTATTCGATTTCAACCCTTCATTAGTTTTATATGAAAGAAGTGAATCTTTGACCATTATTTATGCATCAAAGTCAGATTATTACCATTCAGCATTGGGACAAAAAAAGAACATTTACTTCTCATCCTTTGATTATGAAAGAAACCCAATAGTACCAATTGAAAAATTGAAAGGAGTATTTCCAAACAATTATCCAACAAATATTGAAATATTCCTCTACAATAGTATAGTATCAAATAATTTTAAGGAGGCAAAATATATTATCAACAATTTTACTCTTAATGCTAATATATTTTCCTATATATGGAATACCAAATCTTACATGACACGAGAACTCAACTATTATAATCTTACACAAATTATGGACATATTACATTTTTTTTACAAAAATTATCCATCTTTTAGAGTATTTAGAATTCCAATAGACAATATAGTATGCTTAAAACTAATTGTATCACAGCCATTTGTAGATATTCATGTTGGTAAGAATATTACCAAATTATTCCTAGAGAGAATGACTACTAAAGATGTTCAGGTACTATCTAGAGATTATAATGTTGATTTTTCCAAACTTGGTAATTTCAAATTCTCTGCTAATTGTTTTTTAGAAACAAATTTACAAATAGAAAATACTTGTGATATTTTTGGTGTATCCACGGCTATGTTTAGATTGGAAAGAGGCAGTAACATTATTGAGAAGGATAAGTTTGGAAATAATATCCTTCATTATATATTCTTGAATAGGAGAGGAAACAATTTATCGCAATCTCTTTCAAAGTTTTCACAAGAGGAAATTAAATTACTTGGAAAAGAGCCAAACATTTTCGGTATCACTGCAAATGAACTAGCGCTTATTAAGGGATGTGACTTTAAAATTGAAAGTTTTAATAAGAAATTCTGCTACGAGTCCTTTGGTAGAACCTGTGGCAGTTCAGATTTGCCTAGAATGTTACTATTTGATGGATTAATGGTTAATGAACAAATCTATTGTGTATTTATGAATAATTTACAAACCAGTAGATATGATTATGATCAATATAGAGATATCAACTTTAGAGATGAAAATGGAAAGCATTTGGTTCACTATTCCCCAAATTGTTTTAGTGAAAACACAGAGTGTTTGGGTTTAGAATTGAAAGATATTATCTTTTGCAAAGATAATAATCAAACAATGCCCATCCAAACATTTTACAATAGTTATCTTGTGGCTTTGGACAAGTTAGGACAAATTGAGAATATGCCCAAGTTGAACTTTTTTTCATATACTGATAACTTTGGAATGTGTCGATATTTATATTTATTGATGAATTCCTATATTAATACTCAGTTATTGGTATCAGAAGCTGATACTATTGGATTTGATTACTCTTCAGGTCAACCTGAACTTGTATCATTGTGTTCTCATTATTTGGATGGACTCTATCATTTTTCAATTGAAAAAAGCCCTTTGAAACAATTGAAAGGTATTAGATACTTTGGAAGTGTTGATGGAGATGATTTCTCACATTACGTATTGAGATATTATTTGGATTACATTAACAAAAACCCTACTTACTATCTAGACACTTCAACCCTCAAGGTTCTTATTGCTAGAGGACTAAAGTTTGATGTTGTTAGAAACTCACAAGGGCAAACAGCTTTTGATTTAATTGATCACTTAACAGGGACGACACAATTGAAACATATGAAGAAAGTATGTAGAAAAGGCCGTACCACAAAATCCAAGGCATTACCCAAATTTACAATCAAACACAATCCAATTCCAAAAGATGTTTTAATAGAGGATTCTGAAACAACACTTGTTGTTAAATCACAAAATGTTGCACCATTCCGTATTAGAATCAAACGCAGTTTAACATTTCACAAATAGCCTAGAAAATAATAAAATAAAGAAGTTCAGCAGAAACATCATATTGATAGATATCCAACAGGTGGTCTTACATCAGTATTAGCTGTTGATGAAAACAAAATGGGTTGGATTAACATTTAATTTGGCAGTTGACATTATTTCAATTAAGTTTTCTATTGGTTGAAAATGACGGGAAGCCTGCCAGGAATATGACGACAATCCCGCTACAGTCTTTGACTGTATGAACAGTGAAGGCAACGAAGACAGAATCTTGTTGGTTCAGGTTTTGTTTGAAGAAATTGTTAAAGTTGATCAACCTCATATTTATTGAACATTTGTCATGTTGAAATGCATGATGCAAATTTTGGTTTCTCATATTCTGATCAATTCTAAATTGAAACTTCATTATTTACAATTTACTGAATTATTTACAAGTTTTTAGATTTGGTAATTTTCTTAGTTGTGGTAGTAGATTGTTTAGCTCTCTTTTCAATTGAATTTTTAGAAGATCTTTTCACTGAAATTTGTTTACCATTTAAATTTGCATGATGATAATCAATATTATTACGATGTCTAGTTCCACTTATAATATTTGAAGTATCAATATCAAATAATGGTAATCTTTTAGATAAATCAATTGGTTTAGATCTTGTCCATTCTGTTTTTGTTGGAATTCTATCTTCGGAAGAATGTGATGAAGTATTTCTAGCTGGCATTTTGCTCTTAGTTCTTGTTATTAGGTTGTTTTGTTTTGTTGTGGAAATTTCATCATCCTATACCAGTTATCTATTTATTTCCATATTGATTTCCACTAATTTTGTGATTCCGATTTTTAGTGGATTTTCCACTCATCACAAGAATTTGAATTTTTCTATTAATATTAAGGAAATTTAATGAAAATCAACAAACAAAAGAAAATAACAAAATAACAATAAGAAAATGGTCTCAACAAGAAGAAATATGTATAATTCCTCCAATAATACTTCACAATTTAATTCCGAAATTTCTCTGGATAATATTATTGGTGGAACAAGAAGAAGAAATTTAATTGATTACAAAACATTGAATTCTATTGGAAGTGAAACAAGCAAAACTTCCAAATCTCAATCACATAACACTTTAGAAATGAGAAACAAACAATTCAAAATGTGGTAATCTCCATTTAACTCAAAATTTTGTAAACCTAGGCATTCATTGTAAATAAACCCAAAATATTGATATAAAGGAATACTCTCCTAATCAAATAAATTGTCTTATTCAACAATATCGTTCCGTTTCAATAGCATAATAACAAAGAGTTGCATTCCTCCTCTTAATTTCCTTATCGTTAACTTTTCCATTATGAATCGTTTTTCCAAAGTAACTAGTTCTGCCAGTTTTAAAATGTAAGCAGTGTATTCAATTTTTAAATTGCAATAATGTACATGTTGTTTATCCTCATTGAAACATAATGAAATGAATTCCTTTTTGAAAAGAAGATTTTGGGATTCCTATTTACTTTGATATCACAACATCCATACATGCATGTTGAATGAGAGGGTGTTTACATGTCCGTGTAGTTTTTTTCATCATTGGCGGTTCCAAAAGTTACAACGAGTTCCCATCTAATTATTTTAAGCAACACGATCAAGAGGGTTAAATGAGAATATTGTAAACTAATATCTCCCTTTTCCCTATGTGTTGTTATGAGTTCTATTCGATAGTTAGATGATACTGAGGTGTTACCATTCCTCTTACTGACTTCTCAATAAGGTTGTTCCACAAATGTTCAACCAATTCAATTCTCAGAAAACCATTGAACTCTATTAAACTCCATTGTAAATATTGTAATCTTACTCAGTCAAAATTACTATAAATTCAAATTGACAATTCTTTTTGATAAAAACAAAACAAACAAACAATAATATTCAATATTGAATTGTATCTGAAAACTCCTCAACAAACTTAAACTCAAAATGACTCAACAAACTCACGAAGAATTATTCAATGAAAACATGTGTGGAAGTGGTTTGGCATTCAAGAAGGTAGTTTGTGAATTATTCAACAATCGTATTGTCCCTGCGACCAAGAATCTTCAACAAGTCAACCCAAAGATGATCATCTTGTTGGATTGGGCTTCTCTTGCTGCATTGCCAAGTGAAACCAAATACAAGTATGGTGATAGATTTGTTGAAGATACCCTGTTGAATAATTGCATCAAATTCTTAATTGAAAGTCCAAGATTGAGCAATATGAGTGAAATTGCCAAGGTTTTCATCAAGGATCCTGATTGTAAGGAAGTTTTTATGGGATTGGAAAAGTTGATTTTCAGAGTTGTACACAATGCTGATAGTAAGGAATCTTCAGGTTTCCTTGGATATTCTTACAAGGTTAATGGTACTGATTTGGTTGTCACTTTGGATTGCAATTTGACTCTTGTTATGAAGGTTGCCAATGAAAGACAAAGCCCAACTGCTGATTCAGAAGCTAAAAAGTTGATTAATGCTTTCTAATTTTTTAAATGGCAGTACTCTATGAATCAACATTGATTTACCTAATAAAAAACCTTTATTTTTGAATTGTCAAAAAGACTACAGCACCACAGGTTCCCAAGTTGTCTCCAACCTCAGTACTGATGTGGCTCGACGATGCTTAACTTCTCAAATCGGACGGGATGAGGTGCATTCATCGTGATATGGCCGTAGCCATTCATTTTCTTAATTTGTGATATATAAAACATCTTCTTAAAATCTTAATGTTGAATAAGTCAATGAATTCTTTGTTCGCACACAGAATAGTAACTTTCAAATTCCGCTAAAAATTAGAACAAAAAAAATGAGTACAAACTTTTCTCAAGGTTTTCTGGTAAGAATGAAAGGAGAGCTAAAATTGCTCAAGAATCAACCTCCTCACGGAATTGCAGCCTATCCAAAGAATGAAGATCGTATCGATATTTTGGAAGCAAAAATACAAGGAACACAAGGTACACCCTATGAAGGTGGTGAATTTGTTTTGGAAATTACACTTCCGAATAATTATCCTCATCATCCTCCAAATGTTAGATTTATTACAAAGATTTATCATCCTAATTTTGATAGTGGAGGCAGAATTTGTTTGGATCTATTGAACATGCCACCAAAAGGAGCATGGAAGCCTAGTATTAATATTTCAACATTGTTGGCTTCTATTAAATTATTAATGGATGAACCGAATGGAGATGATGGATTAATGGCAGACATTACAGAACAATTTAGAAATAATAGACAATTATTTGAGAAGATTGCAAAGGAATGGACGAAAAAGTATGCAATTACAAGTTTTGTGACAACAGATTCATCGGAACAAACAAAGGAAGAAGAAAATAATGCAAAACCACCAGTTGAATCAAATGATAAATCATCGGAAAAGGAGAAGAAAGTAAGAAAGATTAATGACAGTAGCAGTAGTGATGATGATGATAGCAGTAGTAGCAGTGAAGATGAGGAAGAAGGACTATTCCACAAGAAAATGAAAAAGAGAAAGCTTTAATTTAGAATAATGAATTATTAGATTGGCTCTTTGTACTTGACTTGGCTCTGCTTGAGCTTGGTGGAGCACCCAAGAATCCCATATCAAAACCACCATCTCCTCCACCTGACTTTGATCCAGCGGAACCTGTTGCTTCAGTGGTTCTTCCTTTTGTCTTAACTTTAATGTTAACTTTGATCTTTTCACCTTCTCCTAAACTATAGTCCTTTTGTTCTTCTTCAACTGGATTTTCATCTTGATCTTTCACATTCTTAACCAATCTATTAAATTGTAAATAAATTGTAAAATTTAAATACGTACTTTTGGTGATCTTGCAAAGCAACATTGAAATCAAAAGCATCGGATCTTTCTCCAAAACCGATACCAATGAATGCATGCCTTCCTTTTTGTTTATCTTCAATTCTGAGAACAAAGTAACGACTAGAGTCTAAAACTCTTTCAATAGCTTGTGGTCCACTTTCATCAGTATTTACATTACAAGTGGCAAATCTCTTTTCAGTTGCTGGATCTTCAAGTCTGACTTCACAATGTTGTCCAATAGCAACAACCTTACATCTACCAGTCCAGAGAGGTTCTCCCCAGTTTTCAGCCTTATAACCTTCGGAAGAGGTTCTTGGAGGAATACGGAAGACATAAGTATTGTTTATAATACACAAAGTTTGTTCATATTCTAATGATGAGAGAAATTAAAAGAGAATTAATTTTGATGAGATTAATGATGGCCAGTTTAAAAAAAGGTGAGACGACGTATTACATGTTTCGCACAAAAAATCCAATACAAAAAACACGTACGGTTATTGAAGATAGAGTCAGTCATTTTTTTAAATTTGAAAATAACAGTTTTTTAGGAATTATTTCCAAAATTTATTTTTTTAACGGTGACGACAGCTAAATTATTTTTATTAATTTTGTGGAAGACAGTTCAATGAAAATTGGATGACAAATCGATAATGAATTTGAAGGATAACAAAAATTTAGATTTTTAGAATTTTAATAATTTAATAATTTAATTTTTTGCTTAGCTTATTTCTTAAAGAAGGATCTGATTTGTTCATTGACAACAGAAATTGGTTGTTCACCATTAATGTTTCTCACCAAACCCTTTTGATTATAATATCCGAGAACCTTATCAGCGTATCCGTGATAAGTCTTCAAACGATTTCTAATAATATTTTCATTGTCATCAGGTCTTTGAGTGAGTGGTTCTCCAGTTACGTCATCCAAACCATCGACTTTTGGTGGTTTAAAGAATTTGTTATATGTACGACCAGATGTAAGGTGAGTCAATCTTCCACTAACTCGTTTAACAACAACTTCATCAGAGACTCCTAAATTGAGAACATGTTCTACAGAAGTATTTCTATCACTCAACATTTGATCCAACTATTAGAATAAAACAATAAATTATCCATTTTCCGAAAAGGAAACAAGGTGATAGAGCATAATTCAATGTCGGACCAAAGGAATCCATTCAAACAAAGTTTGTTCAGGGAACAAATTGAAAATTTCAATACTTACAGCTTCAGCTTGTGGTACTGTACGTGGGAAACCATCGAGAATGAAACCATATCTACAAGCAGGAGAACCAATACTATCCCTAATGATACCAATGACAATATCATCACTGACAAGTTCACCAGCATCAATCTTAGCTTTAGCCTTCAAACCCATTTCTGTTTGGTTTCTTACGGCATCTCTCAACATATCACCTGTAGACAAATGGCAAGCTTCATATTCCTTGGATAATTGAATAGCTTGAGTACCCTTTCCTAAAGATAACAATTAATACTATTGAAAAATTTCCTACTATTATACTAACCTGAACCTGGAGGACCAAAGAAAACAAATCTATTTCTATGTTCAGACATTTTATATGAGTTAAAAGTGTATTGATGAAAATGAGTCGACGCGGCAGGGGCACAATCGAAATATTTTTTTTGATTTAATTTTTATGATGCGATGCAAGTCTTCATCGAAGCAAGCAACAGCAGCAGAAGAAGAAGTATCAATCTCATCCATCTGCTTGGTTTTTTACGGTGTGGCTGATGATGACAAATAGCAAAACAACTTTCGTGCTCGGTGGTTTTATCAAAAATGTTGGAACAATGCACCGAGAATAAGAATCACCCACTCTTACTAATAAGAAAATACGATCCGTTGCTACCAGCCTTCTCAATACAAGTCAATCAATTTGGTGCACGTGTGTCTCAAGGTAAGTAGCCGACAGTTTGGTTCTTGGTGAGCAACAGCAAGCAACTTGAACATTGTAAGGAATTCTGGTCAACCTACCAATACTATTTATTGTCTACTAATGAAGTTGTTAGTGTAATAATTCCCTCAGATAGCAACAGTATTAAAGTCAATTCTCCATTATTTTGATTGAATGTAGAGTGTATTACTGAATCAAGAGATTTTTCATTGGAAAAACCGAAAAATACACATCAGACGTTATCATACATTGTAAACATGAGGGCTCGATCAAGAAAATTCCTTCGTATCGTTAGGAATACCTTCTATTAACAGTAATAAGGAATTCATCTTACAATTAAGGTTCACTTTCAGAGAAGAATTCTATTTTTAGATAAGAGAACTGAAAAACAGATTAAAATTCGAAAATGATGTAAACAATTAAAATTAATTAAAAAAATGATCAGCTCATCAAATAATACATCAACAGCCAACACAACAAGAGGGCAGATAAGATGTGGAAAATTGAATCACACTCCGGATCTAGAAGGATACATTGTTGTGAATTGTTGTTCCACTGCTAAAGATCAATTATATAAACAATTGTCTCCCATGTTATTGGGCCCATATGAATACGAAATGGATGCTACTGATTATCCTCTCGATGAGAAAAACAAACCTTCTAAAAAAGTTGTAATTCATAATTTGGAAAACTTTTGGCAATTTTCTAAAGTTTGGGAAGGAGAGGAAGAAAGTTTTTACAATGAAAAGACCAAAACTAATGAATTGAGACCAAATAGATTGTTTTTCGAGAGAAGAGCTGAAGGTTGGAATGATAAGAAGGCACACAGGTAGGTCTATTAATTTTAATCATGCATTTACATCATTTTCACAATTAATATTCTCAAAGATGGGTCAAGAAGGGAGAAAAGACATTGTATGCCTGGTGGCATGGAGAAAAGCTCGATTACATGGCTGGTAGAAGAAGAATCTACTGTCCACTCTATGCTGAGAAGGTAGTTCACATTGAAGGATTTAAAAAGGTTCAAAATCTCCTCAATAAGGGACACAATATTTTAATTCTTGGTTATGATGGTTACGATTATCATGCTGAGAATATGACACTTCAAGATTGTTTCAATGATGTTTCAAGACCATTCGGTCACGAATTGGTATTGTGTGGCTTGTTAACTAATGATCATGTTTGGGAGTAAAAAGAAAATTTTACAATAAAAAAATGCCTCCAAACCAATCATTAACAACACCTATTAATGTTGTCACAGCAACGTATTTGGACCCGAAAAAAGTGAGTTTTTGATGATCATCACATATCGGAAATATATTTATTCTAGTATTCTAAATTTCTAAATATTTGGATTTATCTAGGAGTGTTGTACGGAGTGCAATATTTGCAATATTTATATGTAAATAGGAAAAGTAAAGAGTGGGATGTAAAATTAAAGAAATGGATAGAACTTGTACAAAAGTGGAAACGAGGAGAATTACAACAATATGATTGGAATTCATATAAATATGATATATTACCACAGTCTATTTATTCTACTCTTTCAGTTTTTTCAAAAGCCTACATGGAAAATAAGGAAGAGGAAGTTAAATTACCACCTACGTTATTGATGGGAGCATCATTTGTAAATTCATTGGAAAATGTAGTTTTTGGAACTGAAAAGAAAGATACAATTTCAAAAGGAGATGAATTATTTTCAATTAAAGATCTGGACCAAAATACTAATAATTCAACAATAGAGGCCATGGCAGAACAAGCTACTCATTCAATAATGGAAAAATTTGAAAAACTAAATGAATGGAATGATTTTGATTATCAACAATATTTTGCGACGAAATCGCCACCGTGGAAATCGAGATTTATCTTCAACCCCAATGAAGAGATTCCATCTATTGAGGATATAAAACAAAATGAAGACTTGAGAATTGACACATTAGGCGAGCAACCACATGAATTTGACAAGTATTTATTTGAGGATTTTCTGGACCATATGGATCCTTTTATTAATCATCAACTTGCCAAACCTTCACTAAGTATGATTAGAGGTAAACAGGGTACTCTCTTCAATCCATCTCGAGTTCACTACATTCTCAATGACATTGAAAATGACAGAAGAAGAATCATCAGAAATGCTATTGATTCAATAAAATTAAACAAGGTGCAATAATAACATTCCTATTTCTAATCAAATTAATATTGATGAAGCATGATAATAGCCACCTTCAATTTAAATTTTAAATCAAATTCAACAAATCCGAAGCCATCATGATGAAGGTAAAAAAGAACATCAAAAAAAATATTCAAAAAATAAATTGAAAAAAAATGCCATCATCAAAAGAAGAACGAAAATCTTCATCATCAAAAATTGCCGATAAACCTAAATATGAATTGCTCACAGACAAGGACTTTAAGAGAGCAGAACAATTAACTGAGGAAAAAAAGCTACAAGATAAAGATTTTCAAGACAAGGAAAAGAAACAAAGAAAGGAAAGAAATGAATTCTTGTTTAAAAAGACCAAGAATTTGTTAAAAACCTACGAGAAATCTAAATTTTATCAAAAGACGAAACTTTTAACAAATGATGCACTTGATAAGTATAAAAGAAAGAGTACAATCGATGAAAAACCAATCCCTAAAAGGGAGATGGCATTCTACCAATATAAAAACAAATTAGCTAACAAACAAGAAGTTTCAAGGAATATCCTTTGGACTGATGTCGATCGTTCGAAAGCTGAAGCAAGATTGGCTAGATCCGAAGTTTTGAGAACCAAAGAAAATGAAGAAAGAGGTATTGAATTGGATGATAGTGATATTTACTCTAAAACATATCAACTTTCACAGGAAGCAATTTTGAAGGATGTAGATGAAAATACTAGAAAGAAAATATTTGATATTGAACTTACACAATATTCACCGTATAAGATTCAATATAGTTTGAGTGGTAGAAAATTACTTTTGGGTGGTGTGAAAGGTCACATTTCAACATTGGATTGGAGAAAATTTGAAATGCTTCATGAAAATCATTTCAGTGAACCATGTAAGGCAGTTCAATGGTTGATGGATGATGGCATGTATGCTGTTGCTCAATCACCATTTACCTATGTTTATAATGAACAAGGTGTAGAAATTCACATGTGTAGAGATTTCCATAAGGTTGAATTCCTTTCTTACTTACCTTTCCATTATTTACTTGTTGGTGCTAGTAGACAACAAAATTTACCAACAGGAAATAGTGGTCAAATCATTTTCAAGGATATTTCATTGGGTGAAAACGTATCAACAGTTAAATTAGATCCAATTTCATGCATGACACCAAATCCATATAATGCTGTTATGTGTGTTGGTCATTTGAATGGTACTGTTTCAATGGTATTACCTCGTGATAAGGATTACAAACCAGTCGTTTCCATGTTCTGTCATCAAGCTCCAATTAAACATTTGGCAGTTGATCCAACAGGTCGTTATATGGTTACAAGTGCTGCTGATGATAAGGTTAAAGTTTGGGATATTAGAAATACCTATCAACCATTGACAACAGTTGATACTCTTGAACATCTTAATCAAATTAGACCAAAGAATGGCGATCATATTACTTCTATGGCTGTTTCACAATCGGGAATGGTTGCTGTTTCACTTAAACATACAGTAGCAATATGGAAGAATTTGACTCACATAAATCAAGCTGATAAGGAAATTTACTTGCTTCACAAGATGCCAAATCATACCACAGTTTCAGATTTATCATTCTGCCCATATGAAGATATTCTTGGTGTTGGTCATTCTAGAGGATTCAGTAGTTTAATTGTTCCAGGTTCTGGTTCAAGCTCTTACGATTCTAGAATGCCTAATCCTTACTTTACTGATAAACAAGTTAAGGACTTTAACGTGAGAACCTTGCTTGAAAAGATTCCATATGAAATGATTTGTTTGGATCCAACAGTGATTGGTACATCAGGTATGAGAGAAAAGGATCACTCCTACTCATCTCAAGTTGAAATCTCAGAAGAATTGAAACAAGAATTGAGCAGAGTTGGTCTCAAGGAAGAAGAAAGAAAAGAAGCTGAAAAGAGAAAACGTTTAACCTCAAGAGATCAATACAGAGAAGAACTCTTTAACAAATATCAAGAAATGAAAGCAGCCATACCAAAGAATTGGTATGATGAAGAAGATGCTGATGCTTTGGATCGTTTTGCCTCATTAAAGAAGAGAAAGATAAAGTACGACGAAAAGAAGAGAGAAGATACTCGAAAGCAACAAGAACAAACTGAAGAATCAGATAGAGTCAAACAATTGAAGAGACAATTGAGTGGCGATGATTCTGGAGATGAGGAAGAATCATCTGGTGATGAAGACGAAAATATGCTCAAATTATCATCTTCAGGAAAGAAGAAGCAACAAGAAGGCGACGAAGATGATGAGGAACAAGACGATGAAGAACAAATGGACAATCAAGCTGATGACGACGAAGATGAGGAAGAACAAGAAGACGACGAAGACCAACAAGCAAACATTTCAGAGGAATCTGATGATTACGAAAGCGATGAAAGTGAGGAAGAAGACACCAACTCAATAATTGATCCATTCGCATAAATGTACAAAAATTCTCTAAATTCTCTAAATTCAATTATTAAGCTAGCTCAAATTCTACCAAATCCTTCAATGGTTTGGAAATAGTAAATTTCTTGTAATCCAGATATTTTTCATCACCATGATATTAATAGCATTTGCCAACAAATCTTCAGAAAAAAAAATGTCAAATACAGAGAAGCTTCCTTCATCACATCAAAGCATGATGAGGAGATTTTCCTCCTCTTCCCTGATGATGATCGTGATGAGTTTAATGATTGTAGTAATGTTACTCCGATCGGAAGTTAATGCCTTCTCCTATAGAAATGCTCCACAAGGAATACATATTGCTCTAACAGGAGTAGAAAGCGAAATGTCGGTTATGTTCTTTACCCAACTCAAATCAAAGAATTATCAAATTATTTATTCAACTTCTAGTAATTTGGATATATTGGATGTTAAAGTTAAACAAGAGGTTGAACATTACAAGTATATTGTCTATCAAGTACCTGGAATGTATGAAGAACTTACAGTTCATGAATTTATTCTTAAAGGCCTTCCACCAGCAACAAAGATTTATTACAGGATTGCAATGAAAAATGATGAAACAACAACAAGTGAAACATTCTCTTTCATTACTCAAAAATCAAGAAGTGAATTATTGAAGAGTGATGAACCTTTCCAATTTTTGGTTTATGGTGATATGGATATTTTCAATGATGGACAAAATACTATTGATTCAATTATGAGAAATCACATGAAGGATACTCAATTCATTCTCCATATTGGTGATATTCCTTATGTTTGGAATCATGAACATGAATACAAGTGGGAAAAGTGGTTTGATATGATTGAACCAATTACTTCTGCAATGCCATACATTGTTTGTAACGGTAATCATGGTAAGTTTTATTTCATGTAATGAAAATTTACAATAATTGTAACTAGAAAACGCTTCTAACTTTACCTCTTACAAGACCAGATTCACTAATAGTACTGTTTCAGTAACAACCAAGTCAAATACTCAATCAAACTTGTATTATTCATTTGATTATGGTTCAATTCACTTTATTACTATTAGTAGTGAACATGATTATGCTTTGCAAACAAGATGGATGGAGGAAGATCTTGCAAAGGTCAATAGAGAAGAAACTCCATTCATTATTTTCTACTCACACAGACCAATGTATAGCAGTAATGAAAACCATGGAAGTTATGACCCAATCAGAATTGCAGTTGAACCTCTTTTGAGAAAGTATAAGGTTGACTTGGCATTATTTGGTCACGTTCATGCTTATGGTAAGTAGTGATATCATCTTGTGTAATAATGTTTACTAATTTTATTAACAACAGAGAGAACTTGTCCAATCTCGGAACAAGGTGTTTGTGACAAGAAGAAGCACAGAAATTACTTTAAGAATGCTGATGGTACCATTCACATCCATGTTGGCACAGCAGGTTTTGAACTTAATCAAAAATGGGATCCAAAACCTGAATGGAGTACATACAGAGAAACTAATCATGGTTATCTCAGAATTAAAGTTTTTGGCAAACGTGCTCTTTCTGTCGAATTTTTGAGAAATGGTGTTACAACAGCTGACAGTTTTTTGATTGAGAAATAAATTGGTGGTCGTTTTTATTAATTTCTTTGAGGAAGTATTCTTGACAATACTTTCTGAACACAATCAAAAAATACAGAACTAATGACATTCAACTGTCAAGGGGTTTGGAATAAAGATGATTAAGATATAAGGATTCATTTATTTTTTTTCAAATACATTCAATTGATTGAAAAACAGATTGATTAGATAGATTTACATGGATAAAAATTTACTTGGTTTCTCGAAAACTACAATAAGACCAATTCATGTTACATTCACAATTATAAGAGAAGTTTTCTCAGTGCAGTGAATGTTGCAACTTGATTATTAGAAGCAAATTGTTTAACTTTCAGCAAACTTTGATAAAGAGCTCCAACAGTAATTCCCTGTTTGTTCAAATCTTCGACAAGAGGTGCTAATACTTCCACTTCTTTTCTTTGGAATGAATAATAAACTAAACTCTTTTGAGCTAAAGAAGCAGAAATTACTTGAATGATTGCCTTCAACTCCACGTCACCCAAGAATGCCCCACATCCCCAGTTTCCAGTTGAAATCTTATCCATTGTCTTGGAAGATGAGAAACCAGAGAGAGATTTGATAATTTCTCTATCAATGGTTTCCTTTTCCCATTGTGAAAGGAAATTTAACTTATTGAATATCAAAGCATCAATAGCACTAGTTTGTTTCAATGAATTTCCATTTGAATCCTTATTCAAATCTATAAAATTACCAGCATAATCCAAACTAAACGCATAACCCTTGTGTTTAGAATATTGCTCAGCACCAGTAATTAAAATAGATTCCCTATCACCCATGACATGACAGAACAATCTGGCAATATTCATTTCAGGACACAATGAGAATTCAATTTCTTCTTGAACTATGTCGAATATTGATTAGTTGAATCACATATAGTATACATACCACATCCAAATGAAATAGAAGCTCCTCCAATAAATTTGTTAGCAAAATCAATTTGAACTGCATCATGAGAATCAGCAATAGATCCCTGACTATTAACATGAACGTCACATAGTGGCAAATCGCTATATTCAAAGCTTGGAATTGGAGTCAAATAATGTCTTGTAAATGAAATGCCAAGATTTGGATTTGATGAATAATCAGCAAAACTCTTATGAACTCTAGCAAAATAGTTCAATAACATCATTGTCTTGGCAAATTGAGGTCTAAAATTAGGGAATTTTCCATACATTTCATCATAATTAATTGATGGGAAATATTTCCACAATGGATCATAACTGAGTCTATACCAAGTACAGAAAAAGCTATTTGCTAAAATACATGCAGCTCCAAGTTTAGAAATTGTTAAAGTTTTCGATTCTCCCTTCTTTAAATATTGAATTGATTGTTTAGGAAGATAATCCTCACTCTTTAATACTAAATGTGCAATAAATGGAATAACAGTACTCAAGAAATCATCACTATTATAATCGTCAGGATAATATTGTTCCTCAAATAATTCCATAGCTTGATATAATACAAGATACTTGTCGGGATTTTCATCTTCCTTCTTAGGCTTTCCGAAATGATTCACCTTGATCGATTCAATAATATCAATTACTAATTGTTTGGTGATGGATTTCGGATCTTGTACCATAGGTTGTAATTTTGATTGTATAAATGGCCATGATGAATATTCGTATGGAAATTGAACATGTTCGAGCGTGGCTTCGTGATCTTGTGTGACAATGATTTGGGACATTTTTTTTTAATTGTTTACAACTCACTGGAGAGAGAAACGTGAACTTTGTAGAGTTTACAAAACAAATGAACCAGAGTTCAGTTTGCAAAGATTTACAAAATTCAATGTGTGTTATTTTCATTGATCCATTTCTTAAAGTTTTGATTGTCTCTTGTCAATGAGAGAGTAATCATTTGGTCCATAAATTTCCAATCTGTGATATGAATTAGGAATGCCACTGATATTGTCTGATGACTTGTGGAGACAATCTCCTGGTAAAATGATTATTTGCTTTGGAATTCTTTCTCCATAAACTCCTCTAACTGATTCATCCTTGTTATTAATCATTATTGGAAGAATTGGTTGATGATTGAGATCAACATTCTTATTTCTGGACTCCTCAATGATATGATTCCATGTTTGATATTTACATAAATGATTCAATATACAATAAGTTGGAGGTGCCAAGAGAATTTTCTTTTGTACAAAACTTGAAATTGCTTCATCTGGTGACATCCATACAGAGTTGACATTCTCACTTCCATCGTGTGAAATGTCAAATTCAAAATCTTGTTCACTCTTTGGATTGGAAATGTAAAATTTAGTATCAAATCTAGATGGTGCCAATTCTGGAGTAATCCATCTCTGATATGGAATTAATGAATCAAGATCCAATGTCAAATTATATTGAGATAGCATTTGTTTGAATTGATTGGCTTCATTGTGAACTACATTTCTCCAATTATTTTGCATAATCTCTTTAACTGGAACCTTTTCCTTGCAAACCAAAAATCCAGCTGTATTTTCAATTGTTAAATATTAACAATTCGAAGATTTTCACATTTTACAAACCTTCTTCAAAAGATTCTCTGATAGCACAAACTTTATCCTCATCTCCTAATTGACCATCAGTAGTCTCCAAAGCACCACCAGGAAAAGTACTACTCTTTGCAAAACTCTTTGATGATTCATTTCTCTCCAATAACAATAATTTATAATCAAAACTTGAATTGGATGATGAAAAATTGTAATTTCTCCTTTTCAACCATTCGACAGGAACAAGATAAATTAGAGAGGAAGCTCTTCTCGGAATTGATGGAGGCATTTGTTTTTTCTAAAATTATGATTAAATACAGTGATGCAGACGATTCCTTTGAATGTGATGTATTTTTTTATATTGTTCTAACGTTTAATTGTTGATTGATTACAAGTAATATTAAGAGTTGAATAATATGGTATGAATTATTGGTTGTTTCACATTCCATGACTCAATAACAAAATATTATAAGCAAGTGAGAGAAAGCAGATAAGATCCATTCTCCAATATTTGAAATGGATAATGACCCTTTTCAAAACGTAGAACACATGGATAACCACAATTTCAAATTGCAAAGATGAATTTCAACAACAATTGGTTGTAATTTAAATCCTTCCTTATCAGAAAGTTATTAGACACTAATCAATTCTCATCATTTCAAAGTAAACAAATACAATTCAATCTAATACCTTATTCTTTTAGTTTCCCCATCAATTATGTTCTTCATTAAATTGGATTCAAAGCTGGTCCTTTCCTCATTTGATGATTATGATGACGACCAAGGCAGCATTATTTTGCTTTCATCCCGAAGTTGAATTTTTTGAAAAAATATTTGAACTCAAAATCAAGCAAAATAGGACAAGAAAACGCTTTTTTCAATAGAGAGCAAGAATTTAGCTCGTCAGCAGAGTTGTTTAAATTTATAATATTATTGAAAATATTGTGATATATAATTTATTTTGTTATTATTATTATTAGTGCGAGATAGTTGGTAAACTGCTATTTATATGATAACCAACAACAACAACAATATAAGACTGTAGAATTTTTATTAACCGCAAAGATGCAGTTAAATCTTAACTATTTTGTGAGAGTGTTTATGCTCAAACTGTGGTTTTTAATTTTCAATTATCCACTTTCTCTACTTACGGCCATCCTTTCCATGATGATAATTTATAGAGCTTCACAGAAGAAGAATTCGCCTCTTCCTCTCGATAAAAGATTACCTATTGAAGATAGTAGTAGTGGTACAACACTTGGATCATCAGGAATAGGTTCTCTTATATCTAATTCTGTTAATTCTGTTGCTGATGTAACAACAGTGACTTCTTCATCTAATAACAACAACAACAACAACTGGTCGGCCACAGTTGCTTCAATTTATAGTTCTTCATCTGATGATGAAACGGAAAAACCAACATCAAGATTTACTAGTTTTATTAATTATTTCTGGGGAGGAGGAAAAACTCATCACAACGTTGATGACAATATCAGCACAACAAGTACATCATCAGAAAATTCAACAATCTCCCCAGCTGATGGTAATCATATGTATTCCATGTTTGATAATGTTGATTCTAATGATCCAAACCAAAGTAATCTTTTACGATGTCCTCCTAAATTATTAGAAGATCCAATGAAGTTGTTGGGAAGAACTGTCTTGATGGTAGGAGGTTGTTGTGAAGGTGTAGGATATGAAATTGCTTATGCACTTGCACAGTTAGGTGCTAGAAAGGTTGTTTTAGCTTGTGCAAATGAACATGAAGCCCAAGAAGCAATCGAGAAAATGACAGATATTAGTCGAGGAGTTGTTGAATTTATGCATCTAGATTTATCTTCCATTCAAAGTATACGTCAATTTGTTAATTTCTATCAAAATGTTATGAATTATGAGTGCCACGTCCTAGTTAGTACTGTTCTTTGCACAAGACAGAGTAACATGGGAAAGAACACTTCTAATAATAACAGTAGTAGACAATTACAAAACCAATTTATTGGTCCTAGATTTACCAAAGATGGTTATGAAAAAAACTTCCAACTCAATTATTTGGGAAGAATTATTCTTATTGATATGATGTCGGATATGTTAAAGAGAAATCATACAAGGGTTGTTAATGTTGTGGAAATATTAAGTGAATCCCTTAAACAACAAAAACCTATGAAAATGATACCTAACTCTGATTTGAATGCTAGTACATTCAAGAAAGCATATACTGAACAAGACTATTTTAATTACTCTATGAGATGTAATTTATTATGGATTAAAATGTTTGCAAAGAAATATCAACAAGATGGTGTGACAATTTGTTGTTGCGACCCTGAACTTCCTGGAACCTACAAACCTCCAATTCCTGATATTATTAATCAACCTACCTCTACTTCCTCACTTCTTTCAGATCCATATTTTATGGATCCAAACTCACATGATGTATTGTCAATCACTAATGAATACGCTGAAGAAATTACCAATTTTGATAAGATACAAAGTTTACTTTATGGGTCACTATGTGATAAGCAATATTTTGAAAATGGTGCCTACATAACGAATTATAGAACTAAAAAACTTCCTTCCTCCTATTCGAATAAGAAAGATATGGAGCTGAATTGGGAACAAACAGCTTCACTCGTAACAGAGATACAGAGTTCTGTCATTTCTCAACACTCCTCTCCTTCAATCAGTGTTAATTCTTCTCCTACCCTTCCCATCCCTTCCTCCTCTCAGAACGAACCATAAAACCCAATTTTCAACAAGTGAAAGAATCAATTATTTTATTAATCATCATCTACAGTAATCAATTTTTCGAAGAAGAAACAATAGATTTGCGTTTTTTGTCTTGTTCATGGAAGTACAAGAATGTCCACTTTACAAAATTTCCTTCTTATTCAAATACGCACCATCAACAAGTTCATCAGAGGAAGATAACAAGGTAAACAACGTGTTAAAAATGTGTGGCTTCTCTGTGTTTACTTTCGCTGGCGTTGTCAAAATTGTTCTATAAATACATCCGTACAAAAAACACATGGTAAAAAAAATGTTCAAAACAACACCGTACCTATTAACAACAGCACACAACATCTCCCACCAATGTCCTTCATTCACTACAATCCACTGGATGGAACTTCACCAAAGAAGAAGCAATTAACATTGGATGAACTGAAGTCCGTTCTTCACTTAAGCCAAGAGCAAGCTGCTAAAGTACTTGGTACATCTTCTTTCAAACTTCGCTCTTTATTCAAGAAGCATAGAGAGGAGCTTTCTATGGTTAGATGGCCAACACAAAAGGCTAGACAACAAATGCTAACCAATAACAACAACAACAACAACATCATAGTGAAGGAAGAAGAAGAATTTCCTAGAGATGAAAATGACTTTCCAATCTTTAAAAAATCTCTCATATACAAGCAACAAATCAAAAAGGGCAATAATCCATTCACTTCTATTGAACCTAAAATATTATATCTTCCTTCTCCACTTGAAAATAATCAACATAATGTTAACCATGAATCAATTTATTCCGGTTATACAGATGATGATAAGATTTTCACCTTTAACAAATATGAACTACAAGATTTCTTACATTTTTTGGAAATGAAAAGATTGGAAAAGGATATTTGTGATCGTATGATTGGTAGAGTAGCAAATGGATTCAAGAAAGTTGTATTCTGTATGCCAGTTTCAAAGTGTACCAGAAATGTATTTACCAGTTACTTTGATATGTATGGAGAACATTGTACAATTAGAAGTAGAAAGGTTCTTGGATACGATTCTATTGGCTGTTTTACAAAAAGAAATGTTTCAAGATATGTGTTTGAATTTCCATATTTACCAACATTCGGAAATGGACGATGGACTTTGAATCAATATAGTTTAGATAATAATAATTATGAATCGGAATTTGAAGATGGGGAAGGAATAACAATATTCAACGATTCTACATCAACAACAAGTAGTACATCATCAAATGATTTCAGTTTTCCAGTTATCGAAGACAATGATTATTCATTTTTAGGAGAGGAGTTGAATGAGTTTAATGAACATTGCAATAGACAATTGGAATTCATGGAAGGATGGGATCATGTTCGAAACATGGTTTATAGATTAAGTGTTTCTCATAATTCAATCACTCAACTGGTTACAGTTTCATTCGGAATGATTTCTTTGAAGTTGTGGTATGATGGAACCTATAAAGAAACATTTTAATAAAGTATAACATTTAATCTATCACTTCTATACCATCATTATCACTTACATCAACAAGTTCAACAATAACATTAATCAACTTCAACTTCTGATTCACCTAACAAAGTATTTTTTGACCCTGCAGTAAAAATAAAAAATTTATTGCAGGGTCAAAAAAATGCTTAAACAACCCAAACGCAAAAAACAAAAACAGGACCATCAAAACACAACTTCATCAATAACAACATCAACCCCAACAACATCAACAACAACAACAACAACTTCATCGATTAGAAAGTGTATTGTTAATTGTATCAATAATCAAATACACTTTTCTAAATCGGAAACACTAGTAACTTTATTAAAAGATTCAATGAATAAGAAGGAGTCATCAAATGAAATTTGTATTGTTTGTAAAAACGGAACACCAGATAGTCATAAAGTTAGACCCTATGATCATTTTAAACCACATTCTAAAAAGATTATTAAATTATCAAATAATATTCCTATTAAATCTATTAATAATTATGATGAGTTAATTAAAGAAATGATTAGTAATAATTTTGCTAAATTTAAGAATAATAATAATATTATTGAACAATATAATGATTATGTTAATACTAAATTACAATTAAATGATGAAGAAAAAGAATTAATATTTACAAATAATTTTTTTAACAAATTTAATTTTAAACATGATAGGCTCGATACTTTAGATTATTTACATAAAATTAATACACTACAACAAAAAATTAATACAGCTATTTGTCTTCAAATTCTTTTAAAGAATTTTGTTTCGAAGATAAAAAATTCTGAATAGTTTCATGTAGAATTCCAATATCATCAAATAATAATACTTCATTTGTTTCATTAGAAGTTCTTTCTTTCAAATTTGGTAAAATAATATTATCCTTAAAAAAGTAAAATATTTTAAATCCAGTTATTACTAAATGAATATTAAATAATTGACGTTTAAAATCAGTAGTATCTGAATGTAAATGAGAGCCATTAGTTGAATCTGTAGATATCCATAGATCAGTCCATTCAGTACATAATTTAGAATCTTTAATTAATGGTGAAATGGACTTGAATTATGTATTGTTGGACCTGGCCAAAGTATTGTGTTTAAAGAACATGTTCCTCATGGAACCTTTAATTGGGGTCCTATTACAATAAGTTTTGGACAAACTTATTTTGGAAATGAAATTGAAAAATTGATTTTCAATAAGAATCCAAATGATATTTCTTTATTGATTCAGGAATGTGCAATTTAAGTAATTATTTGTGGAGAAGTGATGATGATAAGCAAGTTTCAATTATAGAAAGAACTCCTATGAAAAGTTCTAAAGTTAATGAGTCATTTATTATTGATTGCAGCCCGCCAACAACAGTTCTTCTTAACAAACCAAGTACCACTACCATAATTCCAACCAGTGACGAAACTTTGGTAAATAGATCTCCATCAACCAAAAGAAAAGTAGATGCAATTAATGTGAAGGAATTATCAAAGAAAGCTGTTAAAGCTATCAAGACAGATAATGAACAAAACGATTATACTATGTCAGAAACTTCATTACTTTTACAAGAATTAACAGATATTCTTTCAGATAGAGAAGAAAGAGATGCTTTAAAAAGAAAAGTTGAGCTAGAAGAAGGTTTTTATGAGTATTGTATGCAATTTTATCAAAAGATTATTACAGAAAATAAGAAAAAGATGGAATTGTTAGAAAATCAATTCGGTGAAATAGAGGCATTATCTATTGAAGTATCTTCCTATATCACTAAAAGACGAGAGAAACTAGAAATACAAGATAAAATAGAACACGCTGCTATCAAAGAAGAATTGAAAAAGCTTTTTGCAGAAGAAAAATAAACTATTTTCATGACTTTACATTTATTTACATTTATTTACGTTTATTTACATTTATTTACGTTTATTTATATCAAATAATTACAAATAGTAATGTCTTTTTAAGTTTATTTACGTTTATTGAAATATTAACGTTTATTTATATATATTACTATTTGTTGAATAAATTAACAGTATTTATTATTAATAAAACCTAGTTTAATGTTTAATCATAATGAAGCAAACAATTTGTATTAAATAATAATCATTTGATACATAATAATACATAATCTTCCGGCATGGAATAATAGGTGCCTGCAGTATTTATTTTTAAAATACTGCAGGTATTAATTATCAGCCGAGTTTTTTTGCACAGCCATCGCTGGGAGGTTTTTACCACCCTCTCATTTTAACATGTCAAACACCACAGAATCAGACAAACTTCACAATGATGAAGCAGTGTGCGTCTCGTCATCCGATGAAGAAGAATTTATCAGCAAGGATAAGCAAAAAGGTCACAAGGGAGTATTTATTGAAATCGGAGAACGTATGAAAAGATATGAAGCCAATCAAGGATTATTCTTGGATGAAACCAAGCCGTATATGGCCAGATTGGATGGTCATAAATTCTCAACATTTGCTCGTCCATTTAGGTATGTAATGATATGAATTGATTGTATTAAATTAATTCTTGATATTCAGAAAGCCATATGATAACTTGTTGCATGCAGTCATGGTTCAAACAGCTGCTGATCTGTGGAACAATTTAATGATG